>NC_134873.1:9761907-9854407 GCF_049852395.1 Peromyscus maniculatus bairdii | reverse complement strand
ACCACCATCAGCACCACCACCAACTCCATCCTCATCACCACCATCAGCACCATCACCAACTCCATCCTCATCACCACCATCAATACCAACAACTCCATCCTCATCACCACCATCAACACCAACAACTCCATCCTCATCACCACCATCAACACCACCACCAACTCCATCCTCATCACCACCATCAGCACCATCACCAACTCCATCCTCATCACCACCATCAACACCAACAACAACCCCATCCTCATCACCATCAACATCACCATCAACCATCCTCATCACCACTATCACATCACTATCACCAGCACCACCATCATATCCATCATCAACACAATCACCATCTCCACCATCATCATCTCCATCACCCCCATCACTACCCATCACTATCATCAGCATCAACATCACCAGCAACACCACCATCATCATCATCACCATCATTACTGTCACTGTGATGTTACCAAAAGGATGGCCTCTCATAGTTATTGATTTAAAAGACTGTTTCTTTTCAATACCCTTACAAGAAAAAGACAGAGAAAGATTTGCTTTCACAGTGCCTACTTATAATAATTCTCAACCAGTTAAAAGATTTCAGTGGAGGGTTCTCCCACAGGGAATGTTGAATAGCCCAACTCTGTGCCAATATTTTGTACAACAGCCATTGGAAGTGATACGTAAAAAATTTCCTAAATCTATAATTTATCATTATATGGATGATATTTTACTAGCTGACTCAAATGCAGATACTTTAGAAAGAATGTTTGAAGAAGTAAAGAAAATTTTGCCTTGCTGGGGATTACAAATTGCTCCTGAAAAGATACAAAGAGGAGATTCTATTAATTACTTAGGATATAAAATAGTGTGTGTGGTGTGTCAAGGGAGAACCCAGAAGCCTTCAGGACAAAAAAAATTGCTTTCACAGTGCCTACTTATAATAATTACAAAAAAATTAGACCCCAAAAGGTGCAAATTAGGAGAGATAGACTACAGACACTTAATGACTTTCAAAGATTATTTGGAGACATTTCTCATCTATGAACTATTGTTGGGGTAAAAATGATGAACTGACTAATTTGTTCAAAACCTTAGAAGGTGACAAGGACTTAAACAGTCCAAGAGAATTATCACCTGAAGCTGAGAAAGAATTGGCCTTGGAAGAAAAGAAAGTACATGAAGGGCACACGGATCGTATTGATCCAAAGCTGGATTGCATTTTGGTTATTTTACCTTCTAGGCATTCTCCTACTGGAATATTAATGCAGAGGGAAGATATTATATTGGAATGGATATTTTTACCAAATAAACCAAATAAAAAATTAAAAACTTATGTGGAAAAAATCTCTGACTTGATTTGAAAAGGAAAATTGAGACTTCGTCAATTAGCAGGAATAGACCCAGCAGAAATTGTCATACCTTTAACTAAGGAGGACATTGAAAAACTATGGACAGAAAGTGAATCTTGGCAAAGAGCTTGCAGTAATTTTTTGGGAGAAATTAACAGCAAATATCCCAAAAGTGATAGAATTGATTTTATAAAGAGAGCTGATTGGATCTTCCCTCGAATTGTACAGGAAAAAACCATATCTGGAGTTCATATATTTTATACAGATGCCAACAAACAAGGAAAGGCAGGTTACAAATCAGAAAATTTAAGTAAAGTGGTTCAAAGTCCGTAAAATTCAGTTCAAAAATCAGAATTGTATGCTATTCTGTTGGTATTAATGGATTTTTCAGAACCTCTCAACATAGTAACTGACTCTCAGTATGCTGAAAAAGTGAGTTCTACTCTGTCAAATAATAATAATAATAAGGCACTCCAATACTGTGACTTTAATAATTGCCCAGAGTCACCTTCCTTTGCTCCCTTCCCCGTCCCTCCCCAGCAGCTCTTGGCTCAGGGTAAACTCAGAAGTGCTTGGGATCCAAATAATAAATTGCTGATTGTCCTGAAAGCTTCTGAGTTCTCCCTTGACACCACACACACACACACACACACACACACACACACACACACACACACACACCATTTTAAAATAAGAAAATGTGATTGTACTCACCAGAGGTGCACGGACAAGTCCTGAGGAGGACCCTGGAAACAGAGAAAAAAACCCGGTCTCAGAGAAGAGGCCTTTGCCTGGAAGACTTCAGGAACACCCGCTCATATCCACTCCACTAGCATCTGCTGCTTGGGTACCATGTTCCAGGCACTGTGCCACTCAAGGGAAAACAACACTAGAATCCAGTTGACTTCCCTCGTGTCTATACATCACATACAACACACATACATCAGCCTCAAGCCAAAGGTGCTGCTGGCCACCCTTCCAGCATGACCCAAGCTGGGAAGACAGTCTCAAGGAGAGACTGTGTGGATCAAGCTGCCCATGATGTGCCTGTGGGAGATGCTCTTAATTATGTTAACTGATACAGGAAGCCCAGCCCACTGTAGGTGGATCGTTCCCCAGGCAGGGATCCTGAACCATATCAAAGAAGATAAACTGAGAAGAGTATAAGCAAGTGAGCAGGTGACGTGCACACAGTTGTTTCTCTCTGATCTCGACTGTCAACGTGATGTGAGCAGCTGTTTGAAGTTCCTGCCTTGACTTCCCTACAATGATGGGCTGGAATCGCAGGCTGAAATAGACCCCTTTCTCTTCCAAGTCACTTCCTGTCAGGCATCTTATCACAGCAACAGAAATAAAACTTGGACACCAGGAATGGTGTTCCCTTCCTTCAATGGTGGACAAAAGTCTGCACAATATGACAGATGCATAAAGTGGCAGGTCGACAGAGGACATGGAAGGAGGAGCGAGAAGGCCCGGAGGAAAGAGGGGATGGCAGGACTGAGGAGGAGGGGGCGGGGGAGAAAGGGAGGGAGGGGGTGGTGAAAACAGACGAACGAGGTGGCACACATGTCTGACATTGACTTTATGAATCCCGTGGCTGCATGCAGTGAGCATTCCCCACTTAAAACCATACTGAAGGAGGATTGTCTGACTTGTGCGGATCATAGAAATCATGCCTTCCAGCAACGATGGGTAGGCGGTGGCAGGTAGACACATGGATAGAGAAAAGGGACAGAGCTTCCTAGGCAAGCTGTCCACCACTCAGCTATATTTTCAAACCTAAATGATGTATGTTTGTGTTATTGTTTAGATTTGTCGGGAGTGATGGGGATGGAGTCAGGGCCTTGTACATAAAAAGCAAGTACTCTAAACCCTAGTTAAATCTCAGCCCCTCACTGGGGGATTCTAGGCGAGGCTCCACCCCTGACCATGCCCCCATCCCCTCACTCTGGAATTCTAGAGGAGGGCTCCACGCCTGTGCCGTGCCATGCCCTAGACCTTGAGATGACCAATCAGTTTTACCCAATCAGGAAGGAACAACGGAGATTGAAACTCACAACATAATTTGACATTACAGAAATTTAAGTTCACACTGAGGGCATATATATGTGGCATGAAAGTAAAGGAGAACTGTTTGGGAAGAGGATCGCGAACAGGAGGGAGGGGAGGAGGAAAGGGAAGGCAGTTGGAGGTAAATATGAACAAAAGACAATGATGTAAACAGAAAATCATCATTAGGAAACCCATTGTTTTGATGCTAACTGGAAGTTAATTTAGGGCTAGCAAGACGGTCAGTGAGAAAAGGTTCTTGCCTGCAGGTCTGACCACCAAGTTCAAACCCCAGGATCTGCATAGCAGAAGGGAAGAACCAGCTCCCACGAGTGTCCTTCAGCCTTCACATGTAAGCCATGGGAGGCACACCCACACACATACAAAATAAATGACTGTAACATGCACTATTTTAAAGATGAGTCAAAACTACTGAACTCGAAGGCTGTGGCCCCTGGTAGATGAGCCAAGCTCCAGTCAATGGCCTCACACCCATGCGTGTGTGGGCAGCACAAATTGAACTCTGGGTTAATTTTAAAATAACAAACAAAAAGAACACAAAGTTGGTAGGGATGAGAGTGGATTTGAGAAGAATTAAGGGCATGAATGGTGGGGGAATATGGTGAAAACATATTGTATGCATGTACAAAATGCTCCAAGAACTGATTTTAAAAATTGTATTTTTAGAAGAAAAAGAAAAAAATAACAATGAACATGGAACCACTGAGAAGAAATGACAGCTCTGTCCATCAGGAGAGTGGCCAGAAGAAGGAGGCCATGATGCCTTCACAGGACTCCGTTCAGTGCTTAGGAAAGAAGCCAGGGACTGGCTCTCCTTCTGGGCCTCTGCCTGCCCCATACAACACCCCAAGAAAAGTGCAAATTATTTCATACAAAAAACAAGAAGCTTCCACAGTCAGCAATCATACGCTGACTCCAAGGTGGCTCAGGGGAGTAGACAAAGCCTGGGTCTGGCAAGGTGTGGCCTGCCATGTTGGACAGGATGGGTAGGGGCATGACAGATGGATACACAGATGATGCATGAGGGATTCTCAAGGTGACCTCCCTGGTTGGTTTCGTCCCCCAGGCCTCTATCTGAACCCTTGACCCTCACAATCCCGAGTTGAGGCACTCACGTGGACGTAGGGACGCACTCTGTTACAGGGGAACCAGCCAACTTCATTAGTAGCAGTATTTCTTCCCTAAAAAGGCAGGAGGCAAAAGCATGAGCAGAATTTATAGGTATCCATTTGCACGTGTGTGTTTGTGTGTGTGTGTGTGTGTGTGAGAGAGAGAGAGAGAGAGAGAGAGAGAGAGAGAGACAGTCAGACAGAGAGAGAGAGAGAGAGAGAGAGAGAGAGAGAGAGAGAGAGACTATGCACTTACCTGCATGCATACATCCATTTCTCCTCTCAATGGATACCATGTTTATTCATCTCTCACTCACCATGAGGAATTAGGGACATGTTTCAGAGGTAGAGGCCCTGCCTAGAATCCCCCAGTGAGGGGCTGGGGACTTGACCAGGGTGGAGCCCCCACCTAGAATCCCCAGGTAGGGGCCAGGAGTATGGTCAGGGATGAAGCTCCTGTCTGGAATCCCCCACTGAGGGCCTAGGGTATGGCTCAGCAGATAGAGTTGCTTAGCATCCTTGAAGCCATGAGATCCACCCTAGCACCACAAGATTAAAAAAAAAAATCTAATCCATAGAATTAAAGATATTGTGGTGGCCTTTAGAGCTGCCAAGGAGTACCAGGCTCCCAGGAAGGTGGTCGTCCCTGGATATCTCCACTCACATACCCATGCCACAGGGACCCACTCCAGAAACTCGCGAGACTATGGCCCCACTCCCTCAGGTTCCCTGCACCCATAACCATGACCTCATCTACACTTGTACTTCTCCGGAAGCAACTCAAGGGCCTCATGAGGCTGGGCCCTGACCCCTCCATGTCGCCTGTGCTTATAACTTCATGCCTTGCCCCTCACTTCTACAGCCACAGTCCATACCTCCCACCAGTTGTGTTCAGCCTCTGCCTTAGTGAGCTCCACAATGTCCCCAGGGTTGAGCCGCAAAAATACTCCAAAGGCTCCAGGTGGGGGAGGGATCCCATAGTACTCCTGAAACACTTCCATCTTGGGCAGACCTGGAGGTGGAAGGAGATAGAACGACATGGCTAACAGAACGCTCAAAGCTGTGTCTAAGATGAGAAAGACTGATCGTACCAAGTGGTGGTGAGAGTGTGGGGAGACTAGAACTCAAGCTGAGCAGCATCTACTGAAGTGTATTTGCCCCGGATCCCAGCAACACCACTGCGGCTTACATACAAGGCAATGTATTCACAGCTGCCTAGAAGTAGAGCCCCCACCTAAAATCCCCCAGTGAGGATCTGGAAGTGTGGTCAGGGTGGAGCCCCGCCTAGAATCCCCCAGTGAGGGGCTGGGGGCGTGGTCAGGGGTGGAGCCCCGCCTAGAATCCCCAGTGAGGGGCTGTGGGCGTGGTCAGGGTGGAGCTCCGCCCAGAATCCCCCAGTAAGGGGCTGGGGGCGTGGTCAGGGTAGAGCCCCGCCTAGAATCCCCCAGGGAGGGACTGGGGTGTAGTCAGAAGTGGAGCCTCCTCCCCCTCCTGGAGTAGCATCCAGATGCTTCCCTCATAGCACTCAGCACACTCACCCAGTTCATTCCTTTTCTTTTCCTGGGCCCTTCGATGTAGCTTGTCCTAGAGGGGGAGATAAAGAAAGTAGGCACCTATTCCCAGCCAGGTGATTCCTTAGCTCTTCACTGTCCTTGTCCAGCCAAGGATGGTGATGCCCATTTCTAGGGTCTCCTGGTTCCTCTCTCATGAGCCTCTGTGATTTCCCAAGTACAGAATGAAATTGGATCTTACCTTCTTCATAGTGCCTGAGAAATCTACGGAAGGGAAAAGTGCATATTCAGAAAGAAAATCCCCCCACAGAGAAGCAAGCCCATCTCCCCCACATTGGCCGAGAAATACCTTGCCCATGGCGGCCACATGGAGGCACTCTCCCCAGACACTCTTTGTGTGCAGGTGCCCTGCACCTATGACAGCGATATCCCTGGTAGAATGTGCCTCTGGAATGCAGGAGAGATAAAGGAGAGTCATGAGGTGTTACTGGTACCCTAACCATCAACACATGTCCTTTGAAAGGAAGCAAAGGCTAAGTGTGGTGATGCACACCTGTCATGCCAGCATTGGAAGGATGAAGCAGACAGTATGTCCAAGTCTAGCCTGGGCTACTAAGGGAGACACTATCCAAAAGAAGGATAAGGGAGAAGAGGAGAAGGAAGACAGGTGGAGGGGGAGTAATGGATCACAGTAAGGCATCCCTTCTCTCAAGCAGGTGACCAGTGAAGGATCTCTCTCTACAGAGGAAAGTCTGAGCAAGCCCAAGGCTCAGGATCTCCCACACACCCACCTGAGTAACATCTGGCAGGCCTTGCAGGAAGTGGTCTCCTCAAAGGAGAACATCTGGAAGTCATGCCCATTAGCTGTGGCATTCTCTGGGTAGATGTTGGAACTAGAGAGAGAATTTGAAAGCAAAGAACCAATATGTCATCCCATACATGGACGAAGAGCATTCTACAGAATAAAGGTATTGCAATATCCATGCATGGATGTTTGAATTACATTCCATCTTCAGGCTACTGTGAGTTGGGTGCTGTGAGTATCAAAGAGAGAGGAAGCAGGTGGGCAGGTACCATAAGGCTAGGAGAAGGAGGGAGAGTGATAGTTTACAGGGTACAGAGTTTCCTTTGAGGTGATGGCAGGGTTCTCAGCTAAGAGGTGATAATTACACATTTCTAATGTGTTAAATGCCATGGAGTTGTAGCTAAAAGATGTTTGGGGTTTTGTTATACAACTTTCACCTCAACAGAATGAAGAGCAGGTGGAGGGGGCAGCAGAGGAAGAGAAGGAGGTGAAAAGAGAGAAACAGATGGAAAAGTGGGAAGGGAGTGTGTACACAGAGGAAGAAATGGAGGAGAGGAGAAGAAAAACTAGAGAAAGAATGGAAAGGTAGAGGAGAAAGAGATGAGAAGGTCTTCGTTTTTATTTTTGTCCTTTTGTTTTTAGTTTGTTGTTACTGCTGTTTCAGGTTTTTCATTTTTAGCTTTTGGGACTTTTGTTTGTTTTTAGTTTATTGTTGCTGGGGTTGATTTGGTTTGGTTTGGTTTTTTTGTTTGTTTGTGTGTTTGTGTGTGTGTGTGTGTGTGTGTGTGTGTGTGTGTGTGTTTTGTTTTGTTTAGTGTGGAGAGTGAACCAAGCAACAGGAGAAGGGGACTCACATGGCCATTTCAAACTGTTCCATCCACTTCTTCTTCAGCTCCCGAGTCTTGAAGAACAGCTCATAGCCCTGGGCGCCTTGATCCTCGATGAGAAGGAACATATGGCTCCACTGTATGTGGAGAAATGGGTCTCAGATTGAACCCCCTGCAGAAGGCAGGACCACATCCCACCTTCCCCTCATCCCTCGGGGTAGCAAACCACTCCTGCTGCTGGATATGTGCGCGGATGTGTTCACACAGGGCCGTCTAGACCATCCAAACACACATGCACAAGCCCAAAAGCCACACACGGCCTTCCGTACAGCAAGCCATTATCCATGTGTTTATTCTCCAAAGGGGTAGAGGGAAGAGAGGAGGAAGGAGACGGAAGAAAGGAAGAGAGAGCTGATCCAAGAGGGAGATTTCCACTCTGTTGTGGAATATGACTCTAACTATGTAAAGGTGTGTTACATTTGTTTATGCTGCATTTGTTTCACAATGTAAGGATGGGGATTTAATTATGTAAAGATGTGTTTCATTTGTTCATTTGCCTGCCTAAGGCACCTGATTGGCCTAATAAAGAGCTGAATGGCCAATAGCTAAGCAGAGAAAGGATAGGTGGGGCTGGCAGGGAGAGAGAATGAATAGGAGGAGAAATCCAGACTCAAGAGGAACTAGAGAAGAAGAGAGGAAAGAATGAGGGAGATGCCCAGGGCCAGAAGCCAGGCAGCCATCAACCAGCCAGACACAGAGACAGCAAAAAAGTACGAAAAGGCAAAAAGCCCTGAGGCAAAAAGTAGATAAAGAGAAACAGGTTAAGTTAAAAGAGCTAGCCAGAAAAGAGCTGAGCTAGAGCTGAGCATTCAAGACTAATAAATAAGTCTCTGCATCTCCCATCCAAATGGGAGCTGGATGGTGGCGCAAAAGAAAAAACCTGGTGTACAACTCAAGCATCATGTCCACACTCTGACCAGTGGAATCTTGTCAACAGCCCACCTCCCCTCTCCTCACCCATCACTGTCTGGGATCCTGTGTTACTTTCTTTGTAGAATCCCTTTCCTTTCCATCCTTAGTTCCTGCGATGTAAGTGCGATGGCAGAGGGGATAATGCCTGGGTTTTTGCTATTTTTTATTGTTTGTTTTTGGTTTTGTCCCTTGAGGTCTGTGTTTCTAGTTGGAAGTTGCTGTAGTTTTCGCAGCACAGACACTGAGCCCAGGGCCTCCCACAATCACTCAACCGCTAAGCTCATCCCAGACTGGCTCTGAACTCACTCTGTAAACCAGGCAGGCCTTGGACTTGAGGTCCTCCAGCCTCAGACTCCCAAGTAGCTCAGATTACAAGTCTGCGCCACCAAGTCCACCACCATGTCTATGCTAGTGCCCTCATGAACGGTGCAGATATATAAGGGCTCAGCACTGGGCTGGGGCAATGGCTCAGCCAAAGAAGTGCTTGGGGACCCGAGTTCGAACCTCAGAACCTACATTAAAAATATCAAGAGTAGCCAGATGGTGGTGGCACACACACTTAGTCCCAGAACTCTGGAGGCAGGGGCAGGCAGATCTCTGTGAGTCTGAGGCCAGCCTGGTCTACAGAGCGAGATCCAGGACAGCCAGAGCTGTTACGCAGAGAAACCCTGTCTCAAAAAAACTGTGTATGTGTGTGTGTGTGTGTGTGTGTGTGTGTGTGTGTGTGTGTGTGTGTGTGTCAAGAGTGATGTCTTATGCTTGTAATCCCAGAGCTGGGGAAGCAGAGATGGGCAACTCTCTGGGTCTCCCTGATCAGCTAGACTTAGCCTAACGGGCAAGCCCCAGGTTCAGTGAAGAAAAAACAAAACAAAACAAGGTGTTGGGTGACCCCTGAGGAATGGCACCTGAGCTTGCCTCTGGACTCCAACTTACACACAGAATAGAATTTTTAAATGAGAAGATTAAATAGCAAGTAGTTAGCCTCTCTCTCACACCCACATGCAGGCAGCCCCAAGGCCAAGCTGCGCGAGCACCAATCCGGCTGACAGAGCCCACCTTCTTGTTGTCTCGCTCCCCGGAGGAGTCATCCCGAACTTGGAAGGTGTGCAGGTTCACCGAAGCCTTGAGGTCATAGGAGTCCCCGCGGCGTTTACAGATAAGCAGCGCTTTGTCCAGCAGGAAGGCATACCTGCAAGCCTCCAGGTCAGGGACCCGGGTCTGACCCCTCACCCTTCCAACTCCTCCGATCCCCGTCTCCCAGGCCTCTCCCCTCCTGCAAGGTGGATTCTCACCCTGACCTTGACCAACTCAGTCAAGCTCAACGGTATATTCTAACCTCACCCACGTGATCTGAGTTGGCACGGCCCTGTCCGACTTCACTCACCACACATCCATCAAGACTCCACGGACAGTTAAGGTGATTCCACCAACCTCTCCATCTATCAATCAGGCCCCATTCCTCTACTTGACTCAGGCTCCTCTCCAAATTTAGGAACTTCGCCCACATGTCTGTTCGGGAAGCTGACCCCACCAAGAATCCTTCAGGTATATCTTGGCTCCACTCATCTCTCTAGGCGTCTAGCCATGCCCCCTGGCCAGACTGCACCCCAGATCCATGTTGACTCTACCTACTTGCCTGTCTAAATACCTGGACTCATATGGGCATAGTGTCTCTTGCCTTTAATTCCAGCACCCAGGAAGCAAAGGCAGGTAGATAGATCTCTGTGAATTCAAGGCCAGCCAGGGCTACTTACAGACCCTCTCTTACAAATAAGAGACCCTGACCCTACATAGGTTCACCTTAAATGTATGTTCACCCTGCCCACCCATCTAGAAATCAGGCCCCACTACTGCCCAAGCCTCGCCCCATACTCAAATTGACTCTGTTCCACCTTCCACCCAAGCGCTGGCCCCGCCCACACCCTCTGCTCCTCCCTTGGTTCGAGTTGGCTCCACCCACCTGTCCGTCTTTGACCGACGTTCCACTGAGGCAATCTTGAGCTCACCATCAATCTTAGGCCGGCCATAGTTGGCCAGAGACTGGTCCTACACAGTAGGCAGAGTGGAGTTTAACCATGGCTCTCCAGAAGGGGATCAGCACCCTGCCCGTGGGTCCACACCCTTGGCCCACTGGACTTCACCCCTCACCAGGTTCTCAATGGACAGCTGGAAGTTCGTGATCTGCCGCAGGGTCTCATTGTCCCTCTTGACCTCATTCACACACTGTGCCAGGTCCTGTGGGCAGGAAACGGTAAGACAGGCTTCCTTGCCTATGCCCCTGGCCCGACCCCTTCTGTGGGCAGTAGAGGATCAGCCCCCACCAGGAGGCAGAGAGGTTGCTCCCAGCCTGGGTACCCAACCAGCAGCACCCGCTCCCTCACCCTCATGGCGTCCAAGGCCAACCGCAGGTTCTCCTTTTCCGTGGCATCCTGCGTGTGTTTCACTAGCTCCTGTGTGGACCAAGGAGTCAGGTGTCACCTGGGCCTGTCCCTATCCCCCGGAAGAACTTCCAACCGATGCTGACCCACCAGGTCCTCCTAGAGGCTGGGGCATGACCCAAAAGCTGATGCATCCAACCCCTGGAAGCCAGCTCTTCCCTATGCTCTAGGTACAGCTTAGGATGCTGTAAGGATTCATTTTAAAGGTCATGTTGACAGCCGAGAATCACCTGAGAAGAGTCTCAGTGAGGGACTGTCTGGACGGGGTTGGCCTGTGTGTGAGTCTGTGGGGATTGTCTTAATTGTCTTCATAGAGGTGGGAAGACCTGTCCCTTGTGAGTGGCACCACTGCCGGGGTCTGGTTCCTGGACCTGTGTAAGTGTAGGGATTGCTCTAAGCCCAAGTGAGGGACCATTCGTTCAGTGGGCGCTGCACTTGATTGTGGGCGTGGTTAGCCGCTTTGACTTCCTGCCTCGACTTCCCAAGGTGGTGGGCTATAACCTCGACAGTGAGCTGACTAAGCGCTTCCTCCCTTATGGTTGCCTTTGTCTGGGCATTTCCATCTCAACAAGACAAAGGAGACTAGAGCAGCACCCAGCCACAGCCAGGGAGCCCCCGCCTTGTGCCGGCACCTGGAGGAGGAGGTGGTATTTCAGCACCCGCTGCATGGGCACCATCAGCAAATCCCGCAGGGTGAATCGGCCGTTGTTGGCTCTCTGGGAACATTCCTGGAAGGGCAGAAAACAGGAGCATCATGGGAACCAGATGGACGCGGGAGGGAGGGGGGAGGCAAAGGGAGGGGAGGAGGAGGACAGACAGACAACAGTACAGATGGTCAGTCTGTAAAGCGCTTGCTGCACGAGGAACTGACTTCCATCCCCAGAACCCACAGTTAAAACAAATACAAACTAAAGATAAAATAAACTGGGCAGGTTGGTGGAGGCAGCTGTGAGCTCGGCGCCAGTCCGCCTAACCAAACAAGCAAGCCTCAGGTCCCAGTGAGAGACCCTGTCTGAAAAACAAGGTGCTGGGACTGGTGAGATGGCCCATCAGGTAAAGAGGCTTGCCAACAAACCTGACAGTCTGAGTGCGGTCCCTGGTGCCTCCACAGACACACTGTGGCCTGTGCGCACAGGGAGAGCAAACACACAAAGAAGATGTATTTATGTAAAGGTAAAAGAGGGTCTGCAGAGACGCGCGGCGGTCAAAGGCACGGGCCGCTCCTGCACAGGACCCGGGTTGGATTCTCAGCACCGACATGGAGACCCACAACCATCTGTAACTCCAGTTCCAAGAGATGGGACGCCACCTTCCGGCATCCACAGGCATGGCCCGCAAGTGGTGCACATGGACATACATGCAGGCAGGCAAAACTCACACCACATAAACAAACAAAAAAAAATTAAAAAGGTGGAATGTGAGAGGGGTACATACCCAGTGTTGACTCTGGGCCACTACATGAACATGTGTGCATACACACACACACACACACACACACACACACACACACACACACACTTTGAATAGATATGTTTGAGTAGCTTTCTATTCCCATGCCTTTCATCACACAACCCACCCAAAGCACAGCTTCTCCCAGCAAAGGAAATAAGGAAAGGGGGATGTTGTGGGCTAACAGAGGCTTCCTATGAGTCAGGGGAGGGGAGACAGGTGGGGGGCAGCATTGGACTTAGCCGGTGGGGGAGGGAGAGGGACCCATGGGCCACACTGGAATCCAATTCAGATGAAGTCTCAGCCTTGGCATCAGGGCTTTCCCAGGATCAGGGTCTTAGGGTAAAGTTGGGTCATCATCCCAAAACCAGGGTTCAGTGTGAGGTGAGATCTGGGTTCAGGGTCAAGGCAGGTCATCTCAAGGTCAAGGCGCTGCTGAGGTATGGGCTCAGAGTTGTGGACCATATCTTCCCTGATCTATTTTCTCTGCATGGCCTCTGGAAGCCTCTCCCCTCAATGGCCCCAGCTAGGGGCTGGGGAGACAACTCAGTTGGAAAAATGCTTGCCATGCAATTATAAAGACCTGAGTTTGAAAGACCAAAGTTCATCCACATGAACAGCCAGGCATGGTCACATATGTCTATAACCCTGGGGGGCAGGAGTTGGCAGGGGACAGAAACAAATATGAACTGTCTGACCAGCAAGTCTGCCAATCAGTGAGCTGTGGGCTCAGTGAGAGACCGTGTCTCAAAATATGAGATGAGGAGCTATAATGGAGGACACCAACCTCTGGCTTCCGAATATACATGTGCACACAAGCACACACACACACACACACACACACACACACACACACACACACCAGGCATGGTGGTAAATAATTGTAATTCCAGCTCTGGGAAAGTAGAGACACTCAGGTCCCTGGGGCTCCCTGGCCCGTCTAGCCTACTAGGTGAGTTCAAGAGCAGTGGGAGACCCTGTCTTAAAAATCAAGGTAGGTGGTGAGACACAAGGCTGTCCTCTGACATCCACAAGCAGGCGCACACACGTGCATGGACGGACAGACACATATGCATGTGCACACCTCATGCACAAAAGATTGTAAATTGCAAAGTGGACCCAACTCCATCTGTCCCGTGCTCCCCAAGACCCATAAGCAGAGCGGGGGATCCCTCCAGGGCGGCACAACCCCACCTCCAGCTTCATCTGCACATCCTCCCTCGCTGTGGCCACTTGATCCAAGCGCTTGCTGGCCGACTCCACCTGACTGCAGTAACGGCCATAAACAAGGAACCTGTGGGCCAGGGTGGGACACCGCGGAAGGGTGATTATGAGGTCAGAGATATCTAAGCACCCATTCTGGCCTCATTCATCCCAAACGCATAACCCCGAGCCACAGTTTCCCCATCTGTAACACAGGCCTGGCAGCAATACCTCCCGGGGGGTTACTTGAACAGTAAACGGTAGCGTGCAGCTGAGGCTCTTACCAGACTGTTGCATACAGTCTGTGCCCAACGGTTGTTGACTTCACAATTATTGTGCACCAACTGTGTGCCAGCCCCTGTTCTAAGTACCTGATACAATGGTTTAGTCAGTCCTTATTGTAACCCTGAACAGGAGGATTCATAGTTGAGGAAGCAGAAGCTTCCCAGTGACACATAGCGGAAGTAAAAATTAAACAAAAGCTGGGAAAGCCAGCTGGGGGAGTGGCTCAGGGGTGGAGCCACGCCTAGAATCCCCCAGTGAGGGGCTGGGGGCGTGGTCAGGGTGGAGCCCCGCCCAGAATCCCCAGTGAGGGGCTGGGGGCGTGGTCAGGGTGGAGCCCCGCCTAGAATCCCCCAGTGAGGGTCTGGGGGCGTGGTCAGGGTGGAGCCCCGCCTAGAATCCCCCAGTGAGGGTCTGGGGGCGTGGTCAGGGCGGAGCCCCGCCTAAAATCCCCCAGTGAGGGACTGGGGGCGTGGTCAGTGGTGGACCCCCCCTAGAATCCCCCAGTGAGGGGCTGGGGGCGTGGTCAGGGTGGACCCCCCCTAGAATCCCCCAGTGAGGGGCTGGGGTGTGGTCAGGGTGGAGCCCCGCCTAGAATCCCCCAGTGAGGGGCTGGGGGCGTGGTCAGGAGTGGATCCCCCCCTAGAATCCCCCAGTGAAGGGATGGGGCATGGTCAGGGGTAGAGGTTCCACCCGGAACCCCCCAAGTCCTGGACTCACTCAGCCTTCATCCCGCATTCAGTGAAGAACCCTGCCCAGTGTTCTCTAATGTCTCCCATGCTCTGGCATGGCTGTGATCTCCAGAGTCTGGTCAGCCACGTCTCACCTTTCCTTATACTTGATGAAGACCTGGTACAGCATGGTTGCTCCCGGGGCAGCCAGGGCATCCTTCAGCTCCTTCAGGAAGTGGGTGTGCACAGAGAGCAACTCCTACCCCAAGGGGAAAAGGAAGGAAAGACGGGGCTGGAGCCCGGGCACAGACACAGCAGCAGGAGAGGAGAGCGCTGCACCCGTGGTCCAGGCGGGTGAGGCTCAGAGATTATCTCCTTGGAAACAGGCGAAGAGGGCTGGGGACCGCCGGCTCACCTCGATGTTGACGAAGATGGTCTCCATGTCTTGAGGCTTGAGGAATCGCTGTAAGGGCTTCATGAAGTGCTGAGGAGAGCGGAGAGAGGGTAAGACGAAGAGGATCCTCCATGCAGCTCGCCCAGAGGGACAGAAAAGAGGATGAGGCAGGGGAAACACAAACAGCAAGAAACAGACACAGAGAGACGACAACAACACAAACAAACGGCAAGGAAGAGACAGACAGACTGACTGACAGAGAGAGATGGAGACAGAAACAGAGACAGTACAGAAAGACACAGGCACCTGCATAGTGATAGGAATACACACACACACACACACACACACACACACACACACACACACACATACACACACACACATACACACACACACATACACACACATACATACACACATATACACACATATACACACACATACACACACACACATACACACACATATACACACACATACACACACACACACACACACACACGGGGTGGGGAAACAGTTCAAGAGCAACAGAAACAGAGATGGACAGAAACAGAACTAGAGACAGGCAGAGAATTAGAGATTGAGACACACACACGAACAGGAGAGGGGAGTGCAAGCAAGAAAAACAGAAGAAAGAGAGACAAATAGAGACAGAGAGAAGAAAGAAATGGAGAGCTAGGCATGGTGACACGTGCCTGTCATAACAGTGCTTCTAGGCCAGCTGGGCTACATAGTGATAAAATGAATAAATGTAATTAAAAAATCAAAAGGGAGTGCCCATACAAAAATTGTCTCCAACTGTTCCAAGGCAGAGTTATCACCAATCGCCCCAAAGTGGACACCATCCAAGTCCACCAGCAGGCGACAGACCAAGTGTGGTCCCTCCACGTGCTGGAATATTACTCAGCAAGGAACAGGCTCCGACACATGTGGAGGGACCCCACGGACATTGTGCTGGGTGAGAGTCCCAGACACAAAAAGGACCACATGGTATGGGGCTCTCAACAGGAAATGTCCAGAGCAGAAGAATCCAGAGACAGAAAGTGGACTCGTGGGTCCTGGGAGAATGGAAAACTGAAAGGTGACAGCTGAGGTACAGTTTGTCTGTCTAGAACGGTACCATGTTCTATAATTAGACAGTGGCACTGGCTGCCCATGCCTGGATTTAACAATGACTGAGTGGGTTTTTTTGGGTGTATTTATCCATCTCTATTAAGCTGGGTTTTTTAACAATGGAGCCAGGGGTGGTGGCACATGCTTCTCATCCCAGCACTCAGGCAGCCTGGGCTACATTGGAAGGCCCCTTATGAGGAGGCAGGGAGGAGACACCCCTGGCAGGGCCCATGGGCGTAACGCACCTGATGGATGGAGCCCAGCGTGTCTGTATACTTCTCCTCAGTCTGCTGGATCTCCCGCAGGCAGCAGCAACGTTTGTCGTACTCCGTCATCTTGGGCTGTGAACAGGGACCGCAGAGGCTGGTGACGCGTTCTTCAACTCTCCCCACCTCCCCACCTGCCCAGCCCTTCCCAGACCCACACACCGGCGTAGGCACGGTCTCTGAACGCATGAGGTCCTCGTAGATCTCATCCCCCTCTGCCTCCTCATTCTCCACGCAGTCATAAAGGTCCTCATCTTCCTCCGCAGTATCACTGGGGGACAGATTCAAGCCATGTCCCCAAGCCAAGGACCCATCAGATCCCTTCAGAATCAAGGCTGAATCCGCAATGCCCCCCGGGCCTTTCAATGTGTCCCCCTCAGAGCCCAGGACAGATACATGTCTCCTCAGACCCTGGGACAGATCTGTGCCCCTCAGACCCCAGGATGGATCTACATCCCTCAGGCCCTGGAACATATCCATGTCCCCTTAGACTTCAAGAAGATCCATGTCCCCTCAGACCCCAGGAAGATCCAGGTCCCCTCAGACCCCAGGAAGATTCATGCCCCCTCAGACCCCAGGAAGATCCATGTCCCCTCAGACCCCAGGAAGATCCATGTCCCCTCAGACCCCAGGAAGATCCAGGTCCCCTCAGACCCCAGGAAGATCCATGTCCCCTCAGACCCCAGGAAGATCCAGGCCCCCTCAGACTCCAGGAAGATCCAGGCCCCCTCAGACCCCAGGAAGATCCAGGTCCCCTCAGACCCCAGGAAGATCCAGGTCCCCTCAGACCCCAGGAAGATCCATGCCCCCTCAGACTCCAAGAAGATCCAGGTCCCCTCAGACTCCAGGAAGATCCATGCCCCCTCAGACTCCAAGAAGATCCATGTCCCCTCAGACCCCAGGAAGATCCAGGTCCCCTCAGACCCCAGGAAGATCCATGCCCCCTCAGACTCCAATCTCCACTGTGTCCCACAAACCCTGAACACATCGGACCCCGATACTCACTCAATCTGGTCTGAAAGGCCACTGTAGATATCTTCGTCGCCCATGGTGGTGTCGTCTGTCGGGAAGGGCCTGGAGGACAGAAAGGCTTGTAAGCAGGGCAGTGGGACAGGGGGCTGGAGCTTCAGGAGGCCCCAGAGCCACAGCCCTGACTGCTACTCACATGATCCCTTTGTTCTGGGCGATGGGTGTCCATGACAGAGCAGACAGGGTGTAGATGACCTGCAGTGAGGGTACAGCTGCTTGAAATCCCTTCCCATCCCACCCCTCGGGCTCCCAGCACCGAGGCTATCCCTTCAGACTTTGGGGAGCGCAGTTCAGCATCTCCCCTACATCCCTGCACCGCAAGCAAAGCCTCCCCACTCTCGGGTCCACATGATCACTCAGGCAGGGCAAGGCAATCATTTGTTACGTGGGAGTGATTGGGGATCAGAGAGGCAGAACTCGGCCGAGGTCACACAGGCAGCGGGTGGGCAGATCCTTGAACTCGTCCCACATGCCCCAAGCCCATGATACGGGCAACATCCTGGAAGGCCAACCTGGCTCCACTACCAGCCCCCCAGTGGACACACACACACACACACACACACACACACACACGCACACGCACACGCACACGCACACGCACACGCACACGCACGCACGCATGCACGCACTCACTCACGCACATCAGGTAGTAATGGGAACAAATTGAGGTCCCACCTCTGGGCACTGGGAATCCAGCTCACCTTTCCAAAGTCCTGTACATCAAAGAGGTCGAAGGCCTCGAAGAGTTCACTGCGCTTGAGGCCGAACTTCTCACAGCAGGTAGACAGGAAGGTGCGGATGTTCTTAAGACAGAGGAACTATAGGGAAGAGAAATGAGGTTGAGGCCACACCACGATGTGTGTGCACATAGACAAACAGACAGACAGACAGACAGACAGACAGACAGACACACACACACACACACACACACACACACACACACACACACACAGGCAAACCAGGAAATACAGATGTAAAAATAAATACACGTATAAGTAAAACTGAAATAAGGCCAGCTGTAGTCGGAAGGTTCTCCGCTCCACCTGGCCCTGTGGTCCCACATTCCTGGGGTCCCACCCGGCCCTGAAGTCCCTCAGCCACTTATAAAATAATCATTCAGAGACTTAATATTAATTACCAATTGTGTGGCCTATGGCAGGCTTTTTGCTAGCCAGCTCTTATAACTTGACCCATTTTTATTTATCTGTAAGTTGCCACATGGTGGTGGGTTACGGACACTTTCACATCTTGCTTCTCCTGGCAGTGCTGACGTCTCTCCAGACTCCACCTTTCTCCTTCCTTTCTCTCTCCTTCAATTTCCCGCCTGCCTCTAAGCTGCCTTGCCATTGGCCAATACAGCTTTATTTATCAGCCAATCAGAGCAACACATATTCACAGCATACAGAGAGACATCCCCCAGCACTTCCCCTTTTCTGTCTAATCAAAAAGCAAGACACAAGGAAAAGCGACTACTGAACTCTGCCAAGACAGGGTGAGAGGGTCTTTCAAAATTCCTGCTTCTGAAAATGGTCTGTCAGATACTCTAGGCCTGTAGCCAAATTGGATACCCCAACGATGCTGATAAACTTTAGTAACTGTCCAGGCTGCCAGCTGTCTCTGTTTATTCTCCCAAGAATTTTGGAAATTGCTTGCTTGCATTTTCTGTTTTCTCAAGTATTATTATGTTCCTTGTCAGGTCTTTGATGGATTTGAAGACTAGATAGTTATAATTATAATTTTTCTTGGTTATGATAAAAGATAAATTAAAAATAAAACCTTAGACTCACAAATATAGGATAGATGATAAAGTATTTTCTTTAATTTTGTCAAATACAAACAGACTAGATATTGTAACTGTAATTCTTGCTTGATAACTGTTTGTTATATGTAATTTTACTATGTTAAAGTTAAAACCTTCCTTTTTGATTAGACAGAAAAGGGGAAGTGCTGTGGGATGTCTTTCCATACACTGTGAATATATGTTGTTCCCATTGGTTAATGAAGAAGCTGCAGGGCAGGTTATAGCCAGGCAGGAAATCCAAGGAGAGAGACAGGAAGAAGAAAGGCAGAGGAAAAGAGACACCAGCCTGCCACCCAAGGAACAATATGCCAGCAGACCGGTAAGCCATAGAACACATGGCAAAATGTAGATTAATAGAAATGAGTTAATTTAAGATATAAGAGCTAGCTAGAGGCCTGCCATAGACCATACAGTTTGTAAATAATATTAAGCCTCTAAGTGATTATTTTATAAGCAGCTGTGGGACTGCAGGGCCAGGCAGGACCAGAGAAACCTTCTGACTACAGCCACAGCATGGCTCAGCAGATGAAGGCATTTGCTCGACAATCCTGAGGATCTGAGCTTGAGCTCCAGAACCCACACAAAGATGGAAGGAGAGAACGGATCCACAGTTGTCCTTTGACCTCCACACGTGCACCGTGGCACGTGCACGCACAGCCACAGCCACACCCACAATGACAATGATAATAATAAACAAAAACTGTGCCGGTCTTGAATTCACTATGTAGCCCCAGATAGCGTTGAATTTATATAATCCTCCTGCCTCCAGGAAATGTTATATTTTTATTACATACATTTGTGTGTGAGCAGAGGCACACATGGAGGTCAGAGGATAACTTGTAGGAGTCAGTTCCCTCCTTCCACACACGGGTCCAGGGGATTAGTCATCATCAGGCTTGATGGATGGCAAGTGCCTTGTTTTTTTTTTTTAAAGATGTATTTATTTACTATGTATACACACATTTTTAAGATAAGATGTCTGCCCAAATCCTAGAGAAAGCACAGGGGTGGTGATGAGACTTATCAGCAGTTGCATCAGGCAGGGAGGGTGCGGATTGACTCAGAAAGGCCTGAAGGATGGACACGTTCGTTATCTCGGGAAGGATGTGGGCTGCACAAGAGTTTGCAGTAATGAGAAGTGATTGTGTGGAGAACCCAAAGACTTGAGCATCTTGTAGGGAAATTGGACTCTGCGCTGAGAACAAGAGACTGAGTGCCCGGCCCTACATGAGACGTCGATATTAACCCCATCCAATCAAGGCTCAGGGTGTGGAAAGACCATGAGAGCTGGGGATGAGGAGGAATGCCGTGAGATGTTGTCTGCTCGAAGTGACACCATCGTCGCTTGGGGACTGATAGCAACTGTGGGATCAAGCCAGCCTGACCCAAGCACAGACTGTTAGATGGCCTAGGCCCCACTGCTGCTAAGGAGCTCTTGGCATTCTGGGGAGAGAGGATCATTGTTTACTGACGTTATGGTCATTGGTGGGGTTCCCTAGCCCCAGTGGATACCCCACACACGGGCAGCACTAACCAGGTATACTGAATCATAAAAACAGCATGAAGCTGGGAGGAAGCGTATTGGATGGGACATAGAAGGAAAAGGAGGGGTGGATGGAGGTGTGATGATATCTCACCGTATCCATGTTTAAAATCTTCAAGAATTGGGGCTGGAGAGATGGATCACTGGCTAAGAGCACTTGTTGCTCTTGAAAGGACCAGCGCCCACATGATAGCTCACAACCATCCATGCAGCCCAGTTGCAAGGGGCTGATGTCCTTCATAGGCACCAGGCATGCTCATGACACACTGGCAGACAGACACACGAAACACTCGATCACAAAAAACAAAGCAAATTTTTGTTTTGTTTTGTTTTTCGAGACAAGGTTTCTCTGTGTTGTTTTGTTGCCTGTCCTGGATCTCACTCTGTAGACCAGGCTGGCCTCGAACTCACAGAGATCTGCCGGGCTCTGCCTCCTGAGTGCTGGGATTAAAGGTGTGTGCCACGACCACCTGGCTGAAGCAAGTATTTTTAATACCAAGAACAAATCAGTATTTGCCAATACTTATTTTTCTCTTAATATTAATTTTTCTTTATTCTTGAGAATTTCATATATGTATACAGTGAAATGTGATTGTGTCCACCCTGTCTATGCCTCGAAATCTCCCCCAACATGGTCCTCTCACAACTTCTCATCCTTTTTGGGTTTTTTGGGTTTTTTGGGTTTTTTTGGTTTTTTGTTTATTTGTTTGTTTTTTGAGTAGAATATAAAGATTTATTTATGAAGAGGGGACAGCAAGGATGAACTCTCAAAGAATCTGCCTGGTTATAACAATTCCATTTCCAACAGGCACAGCAGAGTATGTGCATAAGTCAAAGACGGAGGCACAAATGCGGCCTGTCTTCACAGCTGCGCTCACTATTGTGGGTGCCTAAAATATCGGCCCCATGGTACCTGCATATTCACTTTATGCAATAGCCTCTTGCATTGCTTTTGGTGATGTAATACCTGTCACACACATGGGACAAATATTTTTTCAAAGAAAACCCTATTATTTAGACTCAATATGAAGACTTTTCATAACAAAGATTCTATTTAGAGAATTCGCTTGCAACTACATTATCACCAGGGCAGGACAGTCAAACTCCCCAAATCACTACCAACCTGCCTTTTTCACCTCTGATGTTCCAAAGGTGTTCCAGTGATGACCCTTTTTTTATATAAATATTTTTATTTTATAATTAATTTAATTTTATATATCAGCCACGGATTCACCTGTCCTCCCTCCTCCCACCCCCCCAGCCTTCCCCCCCAATCCACCCCATATTCCCACCTCCTCCAAGGCAAGGTCTCCCCTGGGTAGTCAGCCCAGCCTGGTGGATTCAGTTAAGGCAGGAGGTCCAGTCCCCTCCTCCCTGCACCAAGGCTGAGCAAAGTGTCCCAGCATAGGCCCTAGGACAAAAAGCCAGCTCATGCACCAAGGGCAGGTCCCAGATCCACTGCCTGGGGGCCTACTAAACAGTTCAAGCTCATCAACTGTCTCATTTATCCAGAGGGCCTGGTCCAGTTCCATGGGGGCTCCTTAGCTATTGGTTCACAGTTCATGTGTTTCCACTAGTTTGGCTGTTTGTCCCTGTGCTTTTTCCAACCATGGTCTCGATTTTGTTTTTCACAGCCCACTATGGTCAATCTGTGCTGCACGTGTGTTGCATGGGTGTGAGGCATTCACTGGAACGTGGGAAACCCACGGGTGGCCACACTCTCAGCAAAGAATGATTCTTCACCCCTAGAAACTGTGTTACCATCAATAGCTCCTCAGAGAAGGTGGAGCCTAGCGCCGTCTACCCACCCGTCCATGCTGGCTTCACCTTGTGCAGGTACCCACAGCCGTGGTCAGTTCATGAGTGGTATGGCTTCGTCATGTCCAGAAGACAAACCATTTCACAGTACCCACTCCCCAGCTGGTACATTCTTCCCACCTCCTCTTCTGAATCGTTCCCTGAGCCTTGGAGTGGGGGAGGACTATTTCAACAATGTCCAAGACTGAGCCCCAAAGACAATGCAATTTCTACCAAAATCAGTTTTTAAGTTATTACAGTTGGCACATGACTCAAAAGATCGTGTGGAAAATCATAGAGTTATCAACACTATGCATGATGCTCTGACAATGGCAAATTCATGTGGGGCTGCTGGTCTTGCAAGAAATTAAAATTAGCCGGGCGGTGGTGGCGCACACCTTTAATCCCAGCACTCGGGAGGCAGAGCCAGGTGGATCTCTGTGAGTTCGAGGCCAGTCTGGGCTACCAAGTGAGTCCCAGGAAAGGCGCAAAGCTACACAGAGAAACCCTGTCTCGAAAAACCAAAAAAAAAAAAAAAGAAAAAAAGAAAAAAAAGAAATTAAAATTTATCAGAAATGTTGTATGTGTTTGTATGTGTGTGCATGTGTGTGCATGTGTGTGCATGTGTGCTGTGTGTACAAGTGGACAGCAGTTTGACGCTGGCTGTCTTACTCCATCACCCCCCAGTTTCTTTACTGAAGCAGAGTCTCTCAGTAAGCCACAGCCCTCTGATTAGCCTAGGCTGGCCGGCTGACTCCACCTCCCAGGACTGGGGGGTTACAGGTATATTCCCAGCTTTCTATGTGGGTCCTGGAGATTCAAACTCAGGTCTTCACACTTGATAACAGGCACTTTACCCACTATCTCTCCTGTCCCCAAGAATTATCATCATTACATCTACAGCGATTCCAACAGTGCGACAATGGCCACCAGTCTCCAAGATGGCTGCCAGGCTCCAAGGTGGCCATCGCGGTGCCCAGCTCCCAGTGTCCATGCAGAATCTGCAGTCATCTCTCCTGTAACCCTCTCCCGTGCTGAAGCAACCGGCCCTGTGTGACTAAGAGTATTCGTGATAGTGACGATAAGGGACTCTTCAAAAGTGGGCACAGCGGCCTTGCGGGTTCTCCGTGACTTCCTGCACCATTTGACCACAGCCATGTTGTAAGGCCACCCAATCAATGCTGCAGAGGAGATCTGGGGTCCCGGGCAGCTGAACCACCTGGGAAGCGGATCATCAAGTGACAGTGCCCGATCCAGCATTCGGCTGTGGTCCCACAGGAAACCTTAAGGGTGGACTGCAAAGCTAAGTCACGGCAGAACTGACCCGAAGGCCCTATGAGAATCGCATGGTCAAGCCGCAGAATCGCTTGCTGCACACTGATAAGCAGGTAAGTGGAGATAAGACAAACGCTGGGAGGGCTGTGTCTACTGCGTCTGTGATTCAGTGACAAGGCCATTCGAAGAGCTTGACCTGGTGTGAGCCCTCAGCATCTGGAAACTATTGCCACTGTCATCACAGTCATGAACATCACCACCATCACCATCAGTACCACCACCACTACCACCACCACCACCACCATCATCACCATCACCACCACCACCACCACTACCACCACCACCACCACCATCATCACCATCACCACCATCACCACCATCACCACCACCATCACCAACACCACCATCATCACCAACACCACCATCACCATCACCACCACTACCATCACCATCACCACCACCACCATCACCATCACCAACACCACCATCACCATCACCACCACTACCATCACCATCACCACCACCACCATCACCATCACCACCACCACCATCACCATCACCAACACCACCATCACCATCACCACCACTACCATCACCATCACCACCACCACCATCACCACCATTACCACCACCACCATCACCATCACCACCACCACCACCATCACCACCACCATCACCACCACCAACACCATCACCACCACCATCACCAACAACAACACCATCACCACCACCATCACCACCACCACCATCACCACCACTACCATCACCATCACCACCATCACCACCACTACCATCACCATCACCACCACCATCACCACCACCATCACCACCACCACCATCACCATCACCACCACCATCATCACCACCACCATCACCATCATCACCACCACCATCACCACCACTACCATCACCATCATCATTGCCACCATTCCCATCATCACCACTATCATTATTATCACAATCATCCACATCATCAGTCGCTATCACCATCATCATTACCACTGTCACCATCAAAATCAGTACCATAATCACCATCAGCATCATCACCACTATCACCATCAGCACCACCCTCATCAATACCATTGCCATCATCGCCATCATCATTACCATCATCAATGGCTATCACCAACACCATCACCACCACCATGGCCATCACCATCATCACTATGATGTGCACAGCTCTCTCACCATCAGCCTACTGTTCCAAAGGCTAAGCCTCTACTAATGGATGCCTGGTATTGATCACATCACGTCACCCTCGTCTGTACTGATAGTGGGATCTCAGTGAACTCGCCGTTCATCATGAGGGCAGAGATCAGGTCTCAGCAACCATTGCTCCCCAGCTCCTGGACCCAGTGGCATCAGTTTTAAATGGTAGAAGGAACGGGTGCGGCCATCAACTCACTATTGAGTGACTAGCGAAGCTGAGCACATTTGCTCTTTGTCCTAACTCTCCTTTGTTTAGGATTTGTATGTGTGCATATATTTGCATGCACGCTTGTGCGTTAGTTCGGGTACACACGTGTGGAAGCTGGAGGCCAGCCTCAGTGTTGGCACTTGACTTACACCTCTCTTGAGCCAGGGTTTCTCTGTTGCTCCGTGCCTGTGAGCCTCCAGGGACTCCCCTGTCTCCACCTCCCATCTCATCCCAGGACCACCTCACATCCACTTCTGACTTCCCGTTGGGTTCTAGGAAGAAACTCCAGTCTGCACACTTCCTTGACAAGTACTTGCCTCTTGGAGCCCTCTCTCTACGGCCCTTCTTCCTGTTTGTGAAACAGGTTCTCATGTAGCCCAGGATGGCCTCAAATTTGCTGTATAGCTAAGGATGAGGACACAGTCCCGATCCTCCTGCCTCCACCTCTTGGTATGCTGGGAATGACAGGAGCGAACCTCAGGTTGGGTTTTTGTGGCCCTGTGAACGGTGCCCAGGACTCCATGCATGCCAGACACAGCTGAGACATGGCCCCAGCTCTAGACTATTTTTTGAGTTATTTTAGATTGATGGCCACATGGAGCCCTGTTCTCACATGCCCAGCCTCCCCCCCACCAACACCCCACAGAGGATTGGTCCACTTGTAACAACTGCAACAACCCAACATGGACACTTCAGCATCGCCTAAGGTCCACACGTCACTCAAGGGCTCACTCTTAGATATGAACAGCTATTTAAAGACCTGGGGCTGGGGGGTGGGGATCAAGAGAGGTTGTATTGAAGGACGGGGAGGGCCTCATGAGGACTATGTCCCTCTCTGGGGAGCTGTAGGCAGCTAATGGCTTCCCAGGAAGGAGAGGGGGTTTCTTCAGCATTGAAGCCACCGGTACATCACGGCCCCTCACCCCCACTCTCCAGCAATCCCAGCACTGGGGAGGTGGAGACCGTAGGATCTCTGGGGCTCACCGTCCAGCCAGCCTTGCCGAGCTGTTAAAAGTGAGTTGCTGTGCTGGTATGGAATGCAGAGGGGCTGGAGAAATGGCTCAGCAGTTAAGAGCATCTTCACCGAGTCCAAGTTTGGTTCCTAGCCCATCTAGGAACCATTCCATCATTCATTCCACCAGAGATGGAAATGGCTGAACAAAGGACTTCTGTCTGACCAGTGGGAAACTGAGGCCCACCAAAGGGACACATGTGTGAAAAGCACGAGGTGGAGAAACCAGGGAGCATGAAAGCCAAGCCCTGCCCCTGCTCCCCCCTGAGCCAAACTGAGCCAATGCACCCCCTTCCTCCAGCCCTCACAGGGACATACTAGGGGCCGACACAGGAACTACTCATACCACCCAGAATTCTGGTGGGCCCTGGACTAACCCCAGACATCCAGACAGGGCCACTAGAGGTGAGAGGTGTCTGTCTGGCCTAAAACAGGAAACTCCCTCCTAACCTCAGAGGATCAGCTGAGCTTTGTGACTGCCTTCCCTTCAGTCACATGACCCCTCCAAAGGGAGTATGATTCATCACGCCTTCCACGGCTTCAGAGTGGTCAGTTAGAGAAGAGAGCTCCTTCAGAGAGCAGCAGCGACTGCGGTTAGACCGCTAGAAGAACTTCCCAGTATCATGAGGGATGTTAAAAGGGTGATGAAGGACAGGAAGCCGCTTGCTCTAGGAGGCATGTGGAAGAAGAGTTCTTCCTTGTTCTGTGGGGACAACCCCTCAGCTTCCCTCCTGCTCCAGGATGAAGAGAGTCATGGTGTTGGGCAAGCAACAAGGCCTTAGGCAAATTAGGAGCCAGGCACTTCGGTGAAGTCAGAAGTTGGCTCTTGGTGCCTCTGCCCAAAATAGAGAGAATTCTGGTCAAGGCAGTAGCACTGGGGGCTAAGGGCCTCCGTAGAGGGCTGGGGAAAAGCCACCCAGACTCAACACAAACTCTGTCTTCTGTGCTTTCCACACCCACAACCCCAACCCAGGAAAACCACCAGAAACAGGAAATGCCTTACCAGGCCTGGCCGGGGAAGATAGAAGAAGGGGGCAGAGGGATGGCATCTTCCAGGCTCTGCCTGGCTCACTGAGGCAGCCACATGGCTGTCCAGAGAGGGTGGTCATGCTGTGCATCCTACCCAGAGCTTTGAAGAGGAGGAGCTGATGACACACTGAGTCCAAAGCATCCTGGGAGTGGGGCTGCCTCTCCTCTCCCCTCTCCTCCTAGCCCAGCGTCCCAGCCAGTATGGGTGTGGGGGGCAGGGGTCAGGTTAATGAAGGTAAGCAGGGGACCTTGAGCAGGTCATCTTAACCTCCATGCTTTGGGCTCCCCAAGCGAAAATCAGGAATGAAATTACAGTGTGGTGGTATATACCTGTAATCTCAGCATCCGGGAAGCTGAGGCAGGGGGATAGCTATAACTAAGATAAGCTTGAGCTGCATAGTGAGTTCCAGGTCGGCCAGGGTTACACATAGAGACCTTGTATCAAAAATGGGGGAAAACAAGAGAAAGGAAGGGGAGAAGAGGATAGGAGGAGAGGGGTGAAGGAGGGGAGAGGGTAGCAATTTCCTCCAAGATGAAACCTTCCACGTTGGAAGGAAGCTCATTAAGACACAGGGCATGCTAAGAGGAGGTGATACACTCTATCCTACAGAGAAGCATGTTAACCTCAGGAGCTAAACAACAAGAAGTCAACAGGAAGTCCCTGAAACAGACCAGACTCTCTAGGCCCCTCCCCAAGCGCCAGCTGTGAGGACCGCTGGTGGCTGAACTGCCCAGAAGAGGTGCAGAGCGGACAGGGCACCTGGAAGAGATGCCCTGCTTGCAGGCTGTGCAGTGCCCTCCCGGATTCCAGCAAGTGCCGTCGTGCTGGGCCTCGGTGATGCTGAGGTCGACGAGTCATTTCTGCTCCCAGAAGTGACTCCAGGATCACTCGTTGGTTCACCAAGTGGACTTTGGTGGTGTGCTTGCTTTTCTCTGCTGTCTGGGGTGAGTGCACTCATGTTCATGTCTCTCCCAGAAGAGTGTCACACAATAAAGAGAAGGGAATGGAAAGAAGAGACAGGTGAAGAGGAAGGGATTGGAAGAGCCGAGGAAGGGAAGGAGGAAAAGAAAGGAGAGAGAGACAGAGAAAAGAGAGTCACCTCTCCACTCTAGAACCGAGCGCTGACCGAAGCCTGACCCACAAAAGCCAGTCATTGATTGACTCAGCAAGCATACATGAAGTGTCTACTGTTTACCCAGCACTGAGACCCACTAGTGGATGAGGAAAATGGGTCCGGATGCCACAGTGCTTGTAACCTGGAGAGAGTGAGTAGATTAACAGGAGGGACTCTGGCAAAAGCAATCCGGATATGGGTTGTGGACAGCGCTGGTGAAGTGTGGTAGGAAGTACAGACAGCTGAGGCGTGCGGTACAGTCAGCTGAGGCATGAAGTTACAAGGACAGGCAAATGTACCGCTTTGGGGTAGTGCAGGGGAAGGCAGGGCTCAGCCAGCAGCCACAGCAAGACAGAAAGGGATGGACAGTGGGGAAAGAATATTAGACAGCGTGACCTTCCACGGTACAGGTACATCCACCTTAGAAAGAATCTTCCAGCTCCTACAGCGACACCCACACAGCTGTGCAACCTATTCCCCTGACAAGCTCTACTCAAAACATAAGGGCTGGGGTGTGACTCAGGGTGGAGCCCCACCTAGAATCCCCCAGTGAGGGACTGGGGGCGTGGTCAGGGTAGAGCCCCACCTAGAATGCCCCAGTGAGGGACTGGGGGCATGATCAGGGGTGGAGTCCCTGCCTAGATTTCCCCAATGCTGTGTGCACATGACTGTATGTGCACATGACTGCAGGTACCAGAGAAAGCCAGAGGAGGGCGCTGGATCCCCTGAAGCTGGAGGTACAGATGGTTATGAGCTGCCTGATATGGGTGTTGAGAACTGATCTGACACAAGCTCTGAGCCATCTCTTCATCCCCCACCTTATTTTGGGGAGACAGTCTCTTTCTCCACCTGGAGCTGGCTTATTAGGCTGGGCTGGCTGACCAGAGAACCCCAGTAATCCTTCTATTTCAACCTTCCCAATACGACGATTATAGACATGCCCCATCATGCCTGGTCAACTCAGGTCCTCATGGTTTCATGGCCAGCACTTCAGCCCCTGAGCCACCCCCTGGCCCCCACACCCCTGTTTTAAAAAGAACACCTACCACTGGTCCTCTGTATCTGCAAGTGGACTGTTTTCAGGACCGCCTCGTCCCCCCCAGCTATGAAAGTACACAGGCGTCCCGTCCCTTCTAGACCCCTCTCTGCATCGAATCTGCACATCCTCCTGTGATGACTCATCTCAGCTGACAGAATGACAGTGCTGTGGAGAGAGCTGAGGGACAGCAAGCTAGACATTATGATGAGCAACACAGGCAGGATTCCCGTCCCGGCTTCCATCGGGTTTGCTGCACATGCAGAGGCCAGAGGACAAGCTTGAACGTCCTTCCTTGGGAGCCGTTCACCTGGTGTTTTGAGACTGGGTCTCCCACGGGCTGGACCCTGTGGACTCAGTTAGACTTGCTGAGCAGTGGACCCCAGGATCACTGTCTTCTCTCCAGTGCTGGGCTGACAGGTGGACACCACACCTGGCATTTTCTCCCTGGGTGCTGGGAATGAAAACTCAGCTCCTAGCGTTTTCAAGGCACTGATGGGGCCATCTCCTCAGCCACACATTTTAAAAGGTGGACATCTCTGAGCCATGGTTGGTTAAGCTCACCGACAGCACAGTCAGATATGGGGGAAGAAATGAATCATTCATTCATTCACTTTACATTTCATTTGTGTGTGTGGAAGCCATTTCTTCTTCACACCATGTGGGATTCAGGCATCAAACTCAGGTGGCCAGGCTTGGCAGCAAGTGGCTTTACCCACGGAGCCATCTCACTGGCCGCCACACGTTTCTCTCTCTCTCTAGCAGTGTCTCCTCCTGGAGGGCACCAATGCATTGATCTTTTTCTTCCAGCTGTGTACCCCTCACCCCAACCTGGAAGGCACTCAGTAACGTTTGTTGAATGAGTGACGTGATGGCCAGCTGAACAGGGGCCTCCCGTGTGTTCTTCCTGCCAGGAGCAGTTTTGAATCCCCATGGCTCTAAGAAAGATTGATTTGCATAGCTGTACATATTTCCCTCTGATTTGGGGTATTTATTAGCAGAGGGACAGAAATACGGACAGACTGTTTTGCATCACTTGTCGATGGTGGCTTCCTTCCCTCATGACCCCATCCCCACCCCTCGCTCCTGGGAAGCCCTCAGCCTTTCACTAGACTGCTGATTTTAGGCGACAGCAGAGCAGGCTGTAGCTACTTCCTTCCTGCCTTCTTCCTTTCTTCCGCTTTCTTTTTAAATTAAATTTAAATCAGGGGTGAGGGGGTCCAGTGTGTCAGTGTGCATGTATACATGCATATGCATGCATGTGAGTACAGTATGGTGCATGTGTGCTCGTGAGTGTATGTGCACACATGTGTGCATGTGTGTGTGCATGCACGCGCACACAACGTGCATGTGTATAGGCCCAAAGAAGTCTGCATTGGGTTTCTTCTTCCCTTGGTTGCTCTTCATCTTATTTTTATTTTAAAAAACAGTCAGGCATGGTGGTGCACGCCTTTAATTCCAGCACTTGAGAGGCAGAGGCAGACTGATCTCTCCAAGTTCAAGGCCAGCCTGGGCTACAAAGGGAGCTTCAGGACAGCCAGGGCATTTACACAGAGAAACCCTCTCTTGGAAGAAAAAAATGTAAATAAATATAATAAAAATTTTAAAAAAAAAGCATCCTTGGCTGCACAGGGAATTCAAGGGTAACCTGGGTTACATGAGAGTCTGTCTCAAGAGTTTTTTGGGGTTCATTTTTGTTTTGTTTTGTTTTTTAATAAATTATTCTGTACTCAGCTCACAGGATGGCTACTCTCATCAATATTCCCTAAACAATAGAGTGGCTCATTCCATAGCATATGCATTCTACCAGCTGCGGAGAATCACCTATGGGTGATTTAAAAGCCAAAGGAGGGTCCGAGCAGCTTCTACCAAAATGGCAGAGCATTTTCTACAAGAGATCAAACCGTAGGCTGATTTTGGACTCCTTGAAGCTAATCTCTCGTGTACCAAGGGAATACGTACGGCTTGTCAGCAGATGGTGGGCAGCATCATAGGAGAAAATTAGGGGGTGGGGCTAGGGAAATGACTCAATGGGTAAAGCATTTGCTGTGCAAGCTTGAGGACATGAGATTGAATCCAAAGCACCAGCATAAGATCTGGGCGTGGTAGGGATGCCTGCAATCCCAGCACTGGGGTGGTACAGACGGGGATCGGGGCGATCACACGCCAGTCTCAAAATGATAGCGGGGCTGGAGAGATGGCAAAATGATTAGGAGCATGTTTCTTTAGAGGACCCAAGTCCTGCTGCCAGTTACTCCAGCTCCAGGGGGACGCAGTGCCTCAGGCATTGGCTGGCTCCTGCACATGAACGCACACGTCCTCACAGAGTGCATACTCTTGACTGAAAACCTTAAAAAATATCTTTCAAGGCAGAAGAAGAGCGCTTGAGGAAGACACCATACCTCCACAGGCACATGTACAAGACTGCACACATATGGTCACACACACAAGCGCACAGACACACAAGGAAAAAGACAACGGGTGCCAGAAAAGGTAGAATTTCAGTGACGTGTCGGAAGCCTTGTTGAGAGACTGACGTTTAAGCAAAGACTTGAAGGAGGTGAGGGGGCAGCCAGGTAGACACCAGCATGAACAGTGTCCCAGACAGAGGAAACTGCCAGCGCCAAAGCCCTGAGGCAGGACTGTGCCTGGTGCACTGGAGGAAAGGCTAAGGGGCCTGTGGCTGGAGTAGACTGCCAGAGGAGGGTGCAGGGGAGATTGAACCACGTGTCCGAGGAGCTAAATCTAGGGCGTGTGAAACAAGCCCAATGCTTGTGATTGTCACCACAGCACCCAACCTTGACGTTTGTCCTTGAGAGGAAAGCAACAGTGACTGAATGCCAAGATTCACAGAGAGGGGCTGGGGGTGTGGTCAGGGCAGAGCCCCGCCCAGAATCCCCAGTGAGGGGCTGGGGGCGTGGTCAAGGTGGAGCCCCGCCTAGACTCCCCCAGTGAGGGGCTAGGGGCAGCTCTCCGAGGTAGAACACTGGTCTAGCTCAGGAAGTCGTAAGTTCCCTTGCAGCCGAAACAAATAAATAAATAGGGAACTGAGTCATGGAGATTTTCAGTAACTTCCTGTAATGTTTAGCATCATCAGCTTGACTGGATATGGGGTCAGGTAAGAGCCAAGCCTCCAAACACACCTATGACAGATTATTTAACCTCTGTGTCTGCTTGTGTGTGTGTTGGGTGGGGGGGTTGTCTAGATTGGGTCGTTTTGAGATGGAAAGACACATCATCACTGTTAAGCCACACCATCCCGTGGGCTGGGGGCCTGGGCTGAATGAAAACACCAGCGTTCACATCTCTGCCTCCAGACTGTAGATGTGATGAGACACCATGCCTTCCCTGCCGTACAGTCTGTACCCTGAGACTCTGAGTCTGGATAACCCTCCCTCCCCATGGTGGTTTGAATGAAAACATGCCCCTCATAGTCTGTGGCATTTGAACACGTGGTCCCCAGTTGCTGGCATTGTCTGGCAAGGTTTAGGAGGCGTGGCCCTGTTAGGGAAAGTATGTCACTGGAGGTGGCTCACAGTGCTTGAGTTTATTCTCCCCGGTTTTTCCCGCAGCATGACTCCTACCTCGGCGGTGTGGATTCTTATCCCTCTGAACCATCAGCCCAAATCAATTCTTCCATAAGTTGCCTTGGTGATGATGTTTTGGTTTGGTTTTTTTTTTGTTTGTTTGTTGTTTGGGTTTGTTTTTGTTGTTGTTGGTTTTTTGGTTTTGTTGGGTTTTTTTCTTTGTTTGTTTGTTTGTTTATTGTTTTTTGTTTTTCGAGACAGGGTTTCTCTGTGTAGCTTTGAGCCTTTCCTGGGACTCATTCTGTAGCCCAGGCTGGCCTCGAACTCACAGAGATCTGCCTGGCTCTGCCTCCCAAGTGCTGGGATTAAAGGTGTGCACCACCATCACCAACCGGCCCGGTGATGATGTTTTATCCCAGCAATAGGAAAATAACTAAGACATTTTCTCAAGATCCTGCAGCTGGAATTAGAACTCAGGGTGTACCAGACTACCAACCTCAGGGCCGCACACTGCATTCCTCTATTGAGCCTGCACTGAAATCTGGGAGATGAGATCCCATTCACTGTGGCATACCCACAGCATCCTTGGCTTGTACACTGGACAGCAACAGCTCCCCAGTCTCCCCCCAGCACCACCAAAAAACCCCTCAGAGGAGAACTGTGTCTCCCTCACACTCACACATACCTGAGGTTAAGACCTCATGCTGCTTCTGGGCCTTGGTGGGTAGGTCTATCTAGCATGCATGAGGCCCTGGGTCCATCCCCAGCACCACATCAACCAGGTGTGGTGGTGCGCCTGTCATCCTGGTACACAGAGGGTAGAATATGGGACAGCACTGTCATCTGAACCAAACTACACAGTTCTCGTGAGCTCAGCTGTGGCCTCTTACAGACTGTTCCCTCATAGGAGAGGGGCCAGGACAGGCCATGGGACCCTCACCTGCCAGTGCATGCAACTCTGCCCTGACTGCATGTGGCCTCGGGATCTCGGGATGGACACAGCTGGGAAGGACCAGGAAAAGGACTCCATCTGCATGGCCATAGCAAAGCCTTCTAGTGTGGCTGCTTTGGGGTCACCCACACTCCTGACATAACCACCAGAATTCTTAATTGCTGTTTGCACACATACACTCAAGGAGACTTGATGAACGACAGAGGCCATAGCTGAGGGACGGCGTTGGGAGTTCCATTTCCATGCATCATTATACTATTTCAATCACACAAATGTATCATTTAGCCAAACACCTGACTGTCTGGAAGGTCCTGCTGTGCTTGCTGACCTCCAAACCCTGTCTGACACACCAAAGATAGCACCACACACTGTCCATGCTGCACTGTGTGTGTGTTTCCACACTCCTGTTTCAACTGTGTGTGCACATGTGCACCTGTGCATCCATCCATCAGAGGACAGATGTCCCGCACTGTCACTATCCACCTGATTGAGTCGGTCTCTGCCTGAACCTGGAGCTAGGCTGGCAGCCAGCAAGGCCACAGCACTTGGGCTGCAGGAATGGGCTCACGGCCATACCTGGCTTTCTGGTGTGTGTGCAGACTCTCCTGTTTGCACAGCAAATGCTGTTACCCAAGCCACTAAACCCGAGCCAATCACCCTGTTAGCTTTTATTTTCAGTTCAGACATGCTACCCAAGGCCTCCACCAGTGACAACGCCCTCACACCCACCTGAACGGTTGGCTGGGACCGGAGGCTTGGCAATGTCTCTTACCCCAACTCCTGCTTCTCCCCGAGTTTAATGAGCCTCACATCCCGCTGGCTCTTTCCCCAAACCCACCTCTTTATCTTCAGGCCCTTAGCCTCAGAGTTCCACATGGAGGGACTACACACTCCCACAGAGGAGGGAGGTGCACGTTTGTGATGTCTGGGGTCTCTGTTTCTAACCATGACGCTATCATCCTTTCTGTGGGTCCTAGACCTCGTGGGCACTTCCCATGACTTAGAATGCTCCAATCTGACCTCCACCGGCAATTCCAGAACAGCCACTACAGCTGCCTGGTCCTACCTCAGGACCTTTGCACAGGCAGCACCCTCTGCCAGGCAGGGCCACCATCCCCACATCCACAGGGCTCATCTTTCACTGCCCCCTGGCTTCTGCTCTAGGGAGGTTTTCTAGACTCCTTACTCAAAAGTGCCACCAAGCTCCCTTTCCAAACATAGCTTTCTTCAAAGAATGAGCCATTGCCTAAAAATGTACACCTGTCCTTGTTTTCTCATTGATGCATTTCCCTCCTTTCAGAATATATGTGTCCCGCTCACATAGTTCCCAGCACCAAGGGCAGGGCTTGCTCTGCACAGTAACTGTTTGATGAATGGGTGGAGGGTGGGTGGGTGGATGGGCGAATGAGTGGGAGAACAGGTGAATGGATGAACGGATGGATGGATGGATGGATGGATGGATGGATGGGTCAGCCTTGGCTATGACACACAGGTGTGGAAGTTCATACATAAGTCCAGCTGGTGAATAGGTGAATGGAAAAATAGGTGGTGCATAAATGGGTAAGTAAATGGAAGGATGAATGGATGGATGATGGATGATAAATGAATGATGGATAGATGGATGATGAATGGATAATGGATGATGGATGAATGGATGATGGATGGATAAATGTATGAATGCCATAAAGTGAGATTTTCAGCACCAGATGTATAAAGGGAGTACATGACTTCTCTGAAGTATGATTGAGGGGGAAGTTTTTATTGTAAATGTGAGGAAAAATTCAGCAAGCAGCATCTGGAAGAGTCCAGAGCAGGAAGAGGAAGTAGTAGCCTGAACATTGCCAGCAGAATGGACTGAGCCATGGGGGGGGGGTGTGTGCAGATAAAGGAGAAGAAGAGAGAGCAAAAAAGAGAGAGCCAAGAGATTGAACCAAGAGCCAAGAGGGCACTTGGCCAAAATGGCGGAGTTATGAGAAGCTGGGAAAGGGAAGCCCATAAGCTGGTGAAGTTTAGGGTAGAGAGTGGGGTGAGAAGAGCCTAAGAGGAGCCACAGATACTGAGTGAGCCTGGAGCCCAGCATGTGCTCTGGTATGATAACAGGCACCACAGTAAACATTTGTCTGGAGTTTCTTTTGGACCTGACAGGATGGATGGATGGATGGATGGATGGATGGATGGATGGATGGATGGATGGATGGATGGATGGATGGATGGATGGGTGAGTGGGTAGATGGATGGGTGGGTGGGTGGATGGATAGATGGATGGGTGGCTAGATAAATGGATAGATGGGTGGATGGATGGGTGGGTAGATGAGTGGGTAGATGAGTGAGTGGGTGGATGGATGGATGGATGGATGGATGGATGGATAGATGGGTGGGTGGATGGGTGGTATATATACTATTTCTTCCCTTTTTGCTGGCAAAGGAGAGTGATGAAGAAATGGAGAAACTAAGTAGTCTCATTACAAACTCTACACCTTTATCTCTGTTGTTTCCATCAGTCACTCCTTTTCTTTTCCTTTCTGCCTTCTACATCCCATCCCACTCCGTCCCTGGCTTCCTTCTGCTAACAATGACCCAGAGGCCCAGAGGCAACCTCCCCGAGGCACCTCCCTCTGGCATATTGTGCATAGCCCATTGGTTCTCACCCACAACTCCACCAGATACAGAATTTCCAAGGAAGGCAGAAGGAACCAAGGCTGGAAACCACAGAAAAGACAGATGGGGAGGGTTAGGTGGACCCTAACCCAGCCTGAGGCTTCATACAACGGGGCATAGGGAGCCAGAACAATGGGAAACCTCCTACTGACTCTTCAAAACCCAGCCTAAATATCCCTCTTACATAAGTCCTGATTCTCCCAGGCAGTGTTCTGCCACACACCCAGAGCACACAGGCCTGGGTGAATCTTTTTCTGTCTCCTTAAGTCTAAGAGCTGTTTGGGGGCCAGAGCCAAGTTCCCAGAATTGCGTGGTACATATTAGGACTATTGTTGGAACACAGCCGGTCCTCTGGGGATTAACACCATGCACACTTGCCCTTCAGAAAATCAGCCTTAGCTATGATGCACAGAGGTGGAAGTTCATCCTTAACTCTGTTTTCCCAACAGCTGCGATTGCCACATCGTAGGGCACCCTGAGACCCGCCAGAGCTGGGGCCCAACATATCCCATGGCTACTTCCTCCAGCCCTTGAAGCTACTGGAGTTCAAGCAAATGTAGGCAAATCTGTGATGGCCTGTAGCCAGCCAGAGGAGCGGTCCATGGAGGACAGTGGGTTCTGTGTTTTATGTTCCCTTCAGGAAACTCGTGGTGGCTCCAGGGGCCACTACCTCACCCATGGACAACCCCAGGGGATAACCTAGAGACCCCAGCACACCATTCTCAACGTGACTTCCTTTTTCAACTACATGGGACCCCTCACATGAGGGAAGAGACCAGGCCCCAGCCCGTCATTTCCAGGGACAACCTCCTGGGATTTGGAGGGACCAGCTGTGCTGGCCTCAAAGACTGGGGGAGGGGGAGGAAGGTGCCCCCTACTCCAGGGTTGTATCCTTCAAACCACAGGGCAAGGCCATATTCCCTTCAATACAGCTTGTGTCCCTCAGCTTCCATGGTAAGGCTATGTACCCCTCTGACTGGAACCTATATCTTCCTCTTCTAGGGCTATCAGACCTCCCCACCCCCCAAAACCCAGCATCCGTGGGGAAGCAGGGAAGAGAGGACAAAGCCACCAGTCACCAAAGCTCCAGCCACATTCAAATAAGGATTTGAATACATTTCCTAAGCTCACCAGGGCACATCTGAACATGCCTCCCCTTGCAGGGTGGAGAATGCAGACATGCCCGGCTCGGGGACACCAAGGACCGTCTTGGGATACCAGGCCTGGGCCCTGCATTCACTGGGCCCTTCACGGGATGGGCAGAGCTAGGAAGCCACGGGGGATAACGTGCAGCCCCCCACCCTCCACGACACACAGCCCAGAGCCCTGACAGGAAATGGGGGTGAAGGAAGCCGTGAGGAGGAAGGAGGGGACCAGAAGAGGCGGAAGAGGAGGAGCCACAGGTGGGGGAGAAGCGGCTGAAGGCCTCTCTCTCCAACGCCTGAATCGGGTGGCTCCAACCTCATGCACCCTCTTGGCTATCCACAAGACACATCGGTACCCCTAAGGCCCCTCTAGATGGGTCCTAACAGTTAGCCTGGGGTCGGGAGAATTTCCCCCTAGTTTGCCGAGGCAGATGCAAGCCAACCTAGAGTCTGTAAACCCACGCAGCGCCCTGTTCTGCCCAGCACCTCCCCTTAGCCAGACCCAGGCCTAGAGAGGTGCTCCCCCAACCCAGCCGTGCCCTGGCATCACCCAGCAGGCTCACCTGGGACATCTGGGGCCGTAGGTTAACCTCGCGCAGGTTGATGGCTTGGGGCAGCAGGTTGTTAAGCAGCTGACACAGGAGGACACCATCTCGCAGAGCCTGCGCCAGCTCACACACCTGGGCTCCCTCCCAGGTCACACGGTGGCTGGGAGGCAGCACCCGACACTGGATTAGCCAGTGGGTGCACTGCCGCCAGAGCTCCATGGTGGCTGCCTGCCTCCCCCTCGGGGAGGCCCCGTGCACCCTCGCGCCTCCACCACCGCTGCCGCTGCCTGCCCCAGTGGGGACAACTACAACACCACTTCCTCTTCTGTGACTGTAACTGTCGCCCTTGGGGGTGGGGGTGGGGAGGAGCTGTGGGGCGGAGGGGAGCACCTGCAGTTCCGCCCCCACGCCTTCCACGCACTGGTGTGACCTCCCTCGCCTTTCTCCACCCACACTGAGCGGACCTGGGCACCTGCAAAACCGAGCAGTCACTACCTCATAAGCTGTCGCCTCCTCTGGCTCCTCCAGGTCCCCTGAGTAAGGCCCTGGTCTCTCACAGTCTGTCCCTGCTGCAGCCCCCAAAGGGCACCCTTGAGCACTGAGTTAAGTCTCAACCATCCCACCTCTACCCCATAGCCCTTTATGGCTCCAACTTCCTTCTCCACAGGGTCAAGACCCAAGTCCTCCCTGCACTCCACAAGGCCCTGCTCACCCTGCCCCCCACCACTCCCAGCCTCCTGGTCCCCTCATTCTGTCCCTCCCTGTGCTCAAGCCACACTGACCTCCATCCTGCCCCAGACCCTTTGCACTCCTGCCTACCACCTCACATAAGTTAATGACTGACTCCATTGCTTCCTACATGTTGCTTTTTGACTAGTGAGTGCTCAGCCACAGGGGAGACATCCGTATGGCCACCGCCCCAAGGCTCAAGGGAGAAGGGGTAGAAAGCTTGTAAGAGCTGGGGGATGGGGAGGGGAGCCGCGAAATGCTGTCTCCCAGGCGTGGCATGAGGGCTCTGCTCATGAACTCAAGACGGGAAGATGAGCTGACATTCCCACGGGCAACAGTAATGACGAAGTGGGTTAAAAAGAGCAAATGAGTGGGGAGAATGTGAAGGGGGTCCCTGGGGGAAGTAAGGGGGAACTGAGGGTGGGTACGACCAAGATAGAGTGCTAACATGTGGGAAACTGTCAAAGAATATTAATATAAATATACAGTAGAAAAGATACTCTGCCTTTACAGTTGTTTTTCCTTTTTCATTTTTATTACATTTATTTGCTCACTATGTATATATATATGTATATATGTATATGTGTATATATATATATATATACACACACACACATATGTGTGTATGTGCAAAGACACATGGGGGGCACAGTATATGTGTGGAGCTCAGAGGACATGAGGGAGGGAGTCTCTTCTTTCCATCCACCATGTTAGTCCCAGGGATTGAACTGAGATCTTCAGGCTTGGCAGCAATCACCTTAGTCCCTGAGCCCTCTCAGCACCCATTTTTTTTTCTTTTAATCTTGTGCTGTGAATGCCATGTGTTTGTGCATGTTTGTGTGTGAGTGTTGGTGCACACACACTGTGGCCCACGTGTTGAGGTCACAGGACAACCTCGGCGCGGGTCCTCTCTTCCACACAGCTCAAGGCAGGGTCCTTCTCTCTCTTGCTCCTGGCTAGCTGGTCCCTGGGCTTCCAGGATTGTCTCTGCCTCCCATCTCATCCTAGGAGCACTGAGAATAACGAGCCCAGACTACCTCCTCCTCCTGCTTTAAGTGTGTCATGGGGATTTGAACTCAGGCCATCTCATTTCATAGCACACACTTGACTGGGCCGTCTCCTGGGCCTCCAAATGTCTTTTTCCCCCCTGAGGCATTCCCAAATTTCAAACCACAGCCCTTCTCCACTCTTCCCTGTCCTTTCCCTTTCTTTGAACTCTGATACCCAATAAACCTGACAATTATCATGTAGCCCGCCTTCCCTGCTGTGAGTTCCCCTCTGAGCCAAAGCCACCATTGTCCTTCCCTGTCATCCATTAATTCATTTTTTAACAAATATTTTACTGCCTTCCTGACCATACTTATTATTTAGCTCCTATTATTAGGAGCTAAAACTGCCTTGGCAAGGAAGCCTCTCTCCGATTTGGCCTACTAGGTTCAAGGGGCTCCCCTCCAGCTCAACCTTTTTAATCCTTATGGCCACTAGGGGGGCGCTAGACCGCTTCCCTGGCCCAGCCTGAGTCTGATTTACATGGCGGGGAGATGGGGAAGAGGTGGGCACAGCCTGGAAACCCTCCCTTTTGCAACTCTGCAGGCGGCGAGGACAGTTTCCGTCCCCTATTTTTGGCATCTGTGACTTCCTACGCGTCCTCTCCCTCTTCTGTAAACTGGGTAGCAATTTACTTTCTCTGCACACGGTCAGGCTCGGGGATGAGAGGGGGCGGCCAGGCTGTGAAAAACGAGGCAGGCTGGAGAGCACCCACTAGGGCTCTAAATTCAAATTCCATCCCCACCACTCCCAAGCTGAGGTATATTTGCACGAATGGCTTAGCTGCCCCACCCCGTGCCTCAGTTTCTCCCCTGGGAAAATGGGGGCGGGTGACGTGAATAGTACCTATCTCATTCCTAGAGGGATGTGAGTGGAAATTAACCCGTTGAGGCAGGGCTAGCAAGCTGAATTGTCTTGGTGTACAGTAGGTGTTCAATAAGTGCTGCCGCTATTATATAGAATACTTTAAAGAATCTCATATCCCAGGCTGGCTTTGAACTTCGCAATGCAGCTGAGGCTGACTGAACTGATCCTCCTGCCTCCACCTCCCCAGTGCTATAGTGAAAGGTGTGCGCCACGACACCTCGTTCATACAGCGCTGGCCTTGGAACGCAGTTCGTGCACGCTGGGCCAGCGCTCTTCCCACTGAAGCCCTGCCACAGCCTGACTTACTAGTGAGCTTTGAGTAAACGTGGCCTTCTAGCAAACGTACTATTGCCTCTCTTGACGAAGATTCCCAAGCCCCAACTTCCTCTGCCTCGACTCCAGGCATCAGGATCGAGCCCATCCCCAACCCGAGAAACCATCAGAACCCTCGGTCCTCATTGTGGTCCCAAACTCCCGCCCCACTCTGTCCTTGATGAAGGCTGTCACCTTTTCCCACAGGTCTCTGGACTCCAAACCCAAGGTGGAGGACCGGCCTGGAGGAAGCAGTAGGTTTGATGTCACAGCCCAGGGCTGCCCTGAACTGACCTGGATCCCTGGGGATTTGGAGAGACACTCTCAACTCGGCCAGGTCCTAGAAAGACATGGCATGCGGTAAAAGTCATTCTAGAGCTTGAGGCTGGGGCTCAGTGGGTAGAGTGCTCTCCAGCGTGCACGAAGCCAGGGGTTCAGTCCCTGGCACCGCATAAACCAGATATGGCAATCAATGCACAGCTGTCATCCCAGCACTCGGGAGGTGAAGACCGGAGAATCAGGAGTCCAAGGCCGTTCTCGGATACACAGCTGAGTGCTATAAAAGAGGTGGGGGGGGGGGTGGCAAGGAAAGGGAGGAAGAATCTCAAACCGAAGTACTAAGTGGGGCGTGGCCGTGAGCAGAAGGGGTGCCTGTCTAAAGAGCAGGGCAACTTTGAGTGTTAAGGACGAGGAGTCTTTAGAGAATAGAGGAAAAGATACACGCGCGCGCGCGCACACACACACACACACACACACACACACACACACACACACACACACACACACACACACACACACACACGCACGCACAGGGGCGCGGCTACCCGAAAACACAGATTCCAAGGGGGCGGGGTGAGCGCCTGGGCGGTTCCTTTGGAGGCGGGGCCTCGGGGGCGGGGGTCAGGTGGGCGGGGTCAGGTGCTGGGGCGGGGCCAGGTGCCGGGGCGGGGCGGGGCTCCAGCCAGGTGCAGCGCCTGCGAGGCTCTGGGCTTGGCTGGGACGTGCACACCGCGCTCCTCAGCTGCTGAGCCCCTAGACTGAGTCCCTTCGGATACCCCAGAGTCTGGCCCAGGTGAGTGAGGGGGTGGGTCCAGGGGTTCCTACTGATCGGGGTGGGGTCGTCAGCCCTCAGGGAGAACCCGAGGATCCATCTAAGAGAGTCTGCAGGGGGCCGGAAGAAGTCTCCAAGTGAGTGGCTGCGCGTCATGCGTGTCCGGGTACCCGGGTGTGCCTCGGGTGGCCCTCGCGCAGCTCCCAACGTGTTTCCTGCTCTCTGCGGAAACACTCTCGGCTTCCACTTTCGTGTGCGCCATCGCAAATCCGGATCTGCCCCTCCCTGGCTGGCTGGCTCCAAACCCTTCCTAAAGTCGCCTGTGGTCACTGGTTTAAAATGGGGTGCGCCCCTTACTGTGAGGTCTCCCTTCCTGGTATCCTTGCCTTTCCCTCTGGTCCCCCTTTGCTTGCATCAGCACCTTGGTCCTGTGAAAACATCAAAAAGCAGCCAGTCTAACCATCTCACCCTCACCCCGCCACACCACACCACCCAGGCATCCCAAAGCTCTGCCTTGCTGCCTCAGCCCAAAACTAGGTCTCAGCTCCCAGGTCCTTGCCTCTTGGAAACGGCCTTTCGTGCTTAAAGAACAGCAGCCCGCTGGGCTGGCGAGATGGCCCAGCTGATACTGGCGCTTGTCCCTGAAGCCAGCTAGCCTGAGTTCCTTCCTGGAACTTGTGAAGACAGAAAGAGAGAACCGTGTCCTCTGACCTCCACCCTCGAATCTTGGCACTCCCGCACACAATAAAATTTAAATTAAAAAAAAAAATCCTGCCCCTCTATCCTTCCTTACCGACATCTTCCTGTTTCACTGCTTGCGCCTGGGACCCTTTGAAATTATCTTGTTCGTTCATCTGTTGGTTGTTGGTTGTAGCTGAGGATGGGGTCACTGGGGGTCCAGGGTCTAGGACAGGTTGGTACCCAGTAGGTCTTCAATCACTCTATCAGCCAGGGTCGAAGGTGAGACCCCCGGAACCCCAACTCCACCTGCGTCTGTGAGGTGTCTGCTGGCGACTGCACCCCTGAACATGTATGCATCTGTACACAGACGCACGAGACCCACAGACCTTACTCAAGTTTGCCTGGCCCCTTCCTTGGTTCCCCTCCCCTGCCCAAATGAATCATCCTCCAAAAGACCCAGAGGACAGCTTCCTTGACCTGGGGGCTGACTCGTGCCCTCCTTGAGCTCCCCAAACTTGAACCAGAGCTTGGTCCTGCCTCGCCCCCATTCCCGCCGAAGGTTGCTGGAGAAACAGGAATTTGTGAGCCCTGAAGTTCACAACCATAGCCGCGGGCCCCACCCAGGAGACAAACAGGAAGTGTGCGCGTTCCAGAGCACACCTGACTTCAGGTGTGCAGTGCCTGCGGCAGCTCCCTCCCGGCCCCCGGGGGCCCCGGGTCTCAGCTGACCAAGTAGCTGGGGACTCCCCGCCCTCCTTCCAGGAAGCAGTGACTCAGGAGGCAGGAATCTTGCTGCATACCTCTCCAAAGCCTCAGCCAGTTTTAGACTACCAGATTCTGAAGATAGGTAGACAGACAGACACATAGATACAAAGATCAATCGTTGGATGGATGAATAGATAGATAGGTAGGTAGATAGATAGATAGATAGATAGATAGATAGATAGATAGATAGATAGATAGATAGATAGGAAAGGTAGCCAGCCCTCCTTCTCACCCAAGGTGATTTTTCTAACAGATATTTGAGACACAAGCTGGGACCTGTGGGATAATGTCTGAGATCTAAAATCTCAGATCTAAAACTAACAAAAAAGCTGAGTTTCCAAATACAAGGAGAAACTCAAAATGTTAATATCGCCATTTGCAGATCAGTCTCCAAGACTGACTTTTAAACCATGGTGAAGGCAGGAACTGGGCAGGAGGGTGGGGCTGCTGGTCAGTAGTGGAGCGCTCAATTAGCATACATGAAACCCCATCCACAGCATAGCACCAAATAAACCCAGCCTAGGGGTTCAAGCCTATCACCCCAACACTGGGCAGCTGAAGACAAAAGGATCAGGGGTTCAAAGTCATCCTGGGCTATATAGTAAGTTCCAGGCTGGCCTGGGCTACCTATGACCATCAAAACAGGCAAACATTGTGTTCTGATGGAGAGTAATATGTATGTGACATAGTGCACCTTGGCCAGGAGCCCACATATGTTCAGTTGTCAGTATGAGACGACTCTGACTTTATTATTTGGTTTTATTTTTACTGTTTGGAAATTTTTTTCAGATTAGATCTCACTCTGTAGCCCAGGCTAGCCTTGTCTCCTGACCCTCCTATCTCAGCCTGCTGAGTTTATAGACATATGCAGCTGTACCCAAATTAAATAGTGGTAACTGAAGTAAACAAGCTACTGATGACCAATTTTGTGTATATATTTGTTATTTCTACATATACATTGTTTTTCCTTTATGTGTGTGTGTCGGCCCACAGTGGGTGGTGCCACCCCTACACAGGTGGACCTGGGCTATGTAAGAAGCTAACAAAAAGCCAGTGAGCAAGCCAGTAACCAGTGTTCTTATGTGGTTTCTGCTTCAGCTGCTCTCTATATGAACTGTATGAGTATGAGAGAAAGAGAAAGATTGTGTGTCTGTGTCTGTGTGTGTCTATGGGTGTCTGTGTGTGTGTGTGTGTGTGTGTGTGTGTGTGTCTGAATGTGTGCCACATGGGGAGTGTGGATATGTGTGTCTCTGTGTCTGTGTAACTAAGTGTATGCCACATAGGGGTGGGGTTGTGGATGTGTGGGAATGTCTGAAGAGGTTGTGGAATCCCCTGGGGCCGAGGTTACAAGCTGTTGTGGGTTGCAATGTGGATGCTGGGATCTGAGCTCAGGTCCTCTGCAAAAACACTCTGCACTCTTGACTGCTGGGCCCTCTCTCCCATCATCTGCCTGAGTTCCTGCCTTGACTTCCCTGGGGGATGGAGTGTGACCCAGAAGTGTAGCCCAAGTAAATCCTCTCCTCCCCCAAGTCGCTTGTGATCAGTGTTTCCTCACAGCAACAGAACAGCAAACTAGGGCAAATGTAGATCACTTTGTTTTATGTAATATATATTTACTTATAAATAAGTATATTTATTTTTATACAAAAATTTCTCATCTGAGCTGGAAGCTGTAGCTAAGTAATAGAATTTATGCTTTTCTTGAGCAGGACCCTGGGTCAACCCCCAGTGTGAAATGAGGCCTACACTGTTAATACTGAGACATTTAAGGCTAGGAGGTAGCTCGTTTTCTGTACCTGCTAGGCACCTGTCCCCAGCACCGCACACACACACACACACACACACACACACACACACACACACACTAGCTATGCATACTGGCACACACCTTTAATCCCAACACTCAGGAGACAGAAGCAGGCAGATCTCTGTAATTTCCAGGCTAGTCTGGAATGCATAGCCAGTTCCAGGCCAGCCAGGACTGCACAGTGTGACCTTGTTCCAACATATATATATACATGCCTGAAAATATGGCTGTGAATTGCTTGTTTAATTTATCATATGTGCTCATATTGTATGTATGTATGATGTATGTATATATGTATGTATCTCATCTATAGTGGCATTTGAGCTATGATACAATGTGGACTCTTCACAAGAGCCCAGTGTAGAATTGGCCTAGATGTCTATCAACACATGGATGGGAAAAGATATGTGGCCCAGCACTCAAGAAGTGGAGGCAGGAGTTTAAGGGCAGCTGGGCTATATGATCTCAAAAGTGGGGGTGGGAAATTGGAGAGGAATAAAAGGGGAATTGATGTGTGTGTGTGTGTGTGTTATGAAGAAAAAAATATGTCATTTGCAGGAAAATTGATGGAACTGGAGGTTGTCCTCTTCATTAAAATAAACCAGACCCAGAAAAACAAATACTGTGTTTACTCTCACATGTAAAATACATATAATCAAGAACTTATATGTACACACAGGCACATAAATGACATGAAATTAAAAGGCAAACTATTTAGAAGTGAAACAGAACCAGCACCAGACAGGAGAGGGTGACGGGGAGCTGGAGATCGGATTCCTGGGGAAAGAGTGCTTGTGACATAGTGCTTGCACAAGTGTCCCCTGCCCCAGGCAAAATGCTGACAGTGGCCACACTGCAGTGAGTCCTGCTTTGGACGGGCAGAGATGGGCAGGTCCCGGGAGCCTGGGGGCCGAGCCACAATGGCAATCTTCTGGTTCACCGAGGAACCCCGCCTCAAGGAATATGGGAAAGAGCAATAGACACCCAACATCCTCTGGCCTCAACACACACCTGAGGGTACAAACGCCTGCACACACACACACACACACACACACACACACACACACACACACACACGGGCACACAAGGGCACACACCAAATGTGTGTAAATATTTGAACAGTAGAGGGGTGATGGGGTGAGGATGGGCAGGATATATTAAAAATAGGTATGAAGATGTCATGGTGAAACCCACTGTTCCGTGTGCTGAGTATGTGCTTGTTCTGGCTTTATTCCTGCTGTTCTCTGTTGCTGGGATAAGACACTGACCAAAAGCAGCTTAGGAGCGGCCCGGGCTTTACTGTGGCTTCCAGGTCACAGTCCATCCTTGAAGGAAGTCAGGGCAGGCACACAAGCAGGAGCTTGTGGCAAAAAAAGATGGAGAAACACTGTTTGCTGGCTGGCACACAGACCCATGTTAGCTAGCGTCCTCATAGAGCCCAGCACCACCTTCCCCGGGATGAAGTGTGCCACCCACAGGGGGCTGCGCCCTTCCACACAATTAACAATGAAGACAATCCCCGACACGTAACTCTGATCATGATGTGTAAAGTTGACAGTTAAAACCAACTAGAGCAAAGCTTGAATGAATGAATGAATGAATGAATGAATGAATGAATGAATGGGACTGCCACTTTCAAAACTAAGATAAGGATGAAAGGATAAGACCCAGCCCCTCAGTGTGCAGGACTTATTGCTCCCATCTTGCAGATATGAAAGACTGAGGCAGGGTGAATGTGCAGAGCTCAGCCCTGATGCCCTCCACCAAGAACTCCAAGCAGGTGCCACAGGAAAAAGACGACCTTGCCAGCCAGCCCTGGTACCACGGTCAGCTGTCTCGACAGGTATGGGCCCTGCAGGCTAGTGGGCAGACTCCCACACTGATGTGGGAAATCCTGGGCCTGTTGGGGGCAGGCGGGCTGGAGGACTGGAGACACTCTTGAAGGCTGGCTAAGTGGGAGCTGACAGAGGAGCTGAAATCATCCCCGTTTCCTGGGATACCACTGAGAATGGGAATGGAGATTGAGCAGACCCTCTGTGCCCTCTCTTACCCGTCTCTCCCCTGGCACTTCCTTTGAAGTGGGGCCACCTTGTCTCCATCTTCCTAGTGTCACACAATCAAGAGACCTGGGACCCTGAGACACACAATAAAATCATGGCAAACAGAAAGCTGAGTGAGTGCCCAGGAATCAGACATGCTGAGTCCAGATCCTAGCCTCATGATTTACATTCTATGGGACTATGGACAATGTATTTGAATCCTCTGAGGCTCAGTTTCCCAATATAGAGTGGGGATCAAAATATTCCTCTCAAGTTTGGTGTGGTGGTGCACACCCGTAAACCCAGCACTCAGGAGGCAGAGGCAGGTGGATCTCTAGGTTAAAAGCCAGCCTGGGCTACAGAGTGAGTTCCAGACCAGCCAGGGCTACATAGAGAAACCCTGTCAAAATAAGAAATAAGATACTTAGAGCCTGGTAACATAAACACCTACAACCTCAACACTCCAGAAGCTCTGCAGTTCAGGGTCACCCTGGGTTACATAGAGTTTATCTCCAAAAAGTCAGTAATTCTGGGTTCCTGACCCAGGAGTAGAACACTGACCTGGAACCCCTCAATTTGGGTCTGTGGACGTGGTCAGGGGGTAGACACCCCTTACTCCCCACACACACATCCTGCTTAGAATCCCCCAGTGAGGGGCTGGGGGCGTGGTCAGGGTGGAGCCCCGCCTAGAATCCCCCAGTGAGGGGCTGGGGGCGTGGTCATGATGAAGCCCCTCCTAGAATCCCCCAGTGAGGGGCTGGAGGCGTGGTCAGGGTGGAGCTACGCCTAGAATCCCACAGAGGGGCTGGGGGCGTGGTCAGGGCGGAGCCCCACCTAGAATCCCTCAGTGAGGGGCTGGGGGCGTGGTCATGGTGGAGCCCCGCCCAGAATCCCCAGGGAGGGGTTGGGGGCGTGGTCATGGTGGAGCCCCGCCCAGAATCCCCAGTGAGGGGCTGGGGGCGTGGTCAGGGTGGAGCCCCGCCTAGAATCCCCAGGGAGGGCCTGGGGGCGTGGTCAGGGCGGAGCCCCTTCTCCATGGTGGCTCTGGCTGGCTCGGGGAGGGAACGGTTCTGGAAGCATGCCACCTATTCTGCATCCCCAGGAAGCTGAAGCCCTTCTGCTACAAGATGGCGACTTCCTGGTCCGTGCCTCAGAGTCCCAAGGGGGCCACCCCGTGATCTCCTGCCGATGGCGAGGCAAGACCCTACATTTTGAGGTGTTCCGAGTGGCACTGCGGCCCAGGCCCGGCCGCCCGCAGGCCCTCTTTCAGCTAGAAGACGAGAGGTTTGCCAGCATGTCTGCCCTGGTCCACAGTTACATGACCCACAGGCGACCACTGTCCCAGGCCACGGGAGCTGTGGCCTCCACGCCTGTGAGTCGTCAGAGGCTGCTGACGCGCAGCTTCAGTGAGGACGTGCTCACCGACAGCCGAGCTGCCACCGGCCCTCTCAGGTACTCAGTACTGAGGCTTCTGCTACCTGATTACACCAGGCAGGGAGGGCCCTGCTCGTGCAGCCCAGGCTGGGCTCAAACTCACCGCGGAGTGGAGGAGGATGCCCCTGAACTGCTGATCCTCCTGCCTCTGCCAGCCTGGTGCAGGATTAGGAATAAGAAATGCCATCACCGAAGTGGCCGGCAGGTTGATGGGACTGGTTGGTGGCATTTTCTCTGCTCTGGCTGGACCCACAGCCCTTTGCGCTTCCGTCTCCTAGGCCTAGGAAGTGGAGTTCCAGCCAGCCTGCCGACTTGGACCATTCAGGAACGGGCCAGGATGGCGCCAGGGCAGGTGAGGGCCCCCAGGGCCACGGTGTCTCGGAGATTGGTTCCGCCATTCTCCCGAGTGCACCCAGGCCCTGGATCCACCTCTGGGGACCTTGGTTTCTTGTTCTGGTCAGGTGAGAGCCTCTTAATACTGACACAGGGTCATAAGTGTGTACTCGTGTGTGCGTGTGCGTGTGTGTGTGTGTGTGTGTGTGTGTGTGTGTGTGCATCAGGCCTGGGTCTAGGTCATAAGTGAGTATTATCATGTTTATCTATCAAGCCTGGGTCATAAGTGCGTATTCATGTGTGTATCAACCCAGCTACGTGAGAGGCCAAAACAGAAGGATCTCAAATTCAAGGCAACCTACACTGTCCCACACTGTCCCACGCTGTCCCACACTGTCCCACGCTGTCCCACGCTGCCCTACACTGTCCCACACTGCCCTACACTGCCCTACACTGTCCCACACTGTCCCGCACTGTCCTACACTGTCCTAACTGTCCCACACTGTCCTACACTGCCCTACACTGTCTCACACTGTCCCACACTGCCCTACACTGCCCTACACTGTCCTACACTGTCCTACACTGTCTCACACTGTCCCACACTGCCCTACACTGCCCTACACTGTCCTACACTGTCCTACACTGTCTCACACTGTCTCACACTGTCTCACACTGCCCTACACTGTCCTACACTGCCCTACACTGCCCTATCCTGTCCTACACTGTCCCACACTGTCTCACACTGTCTCACACTGCCCTACACTGTCCTACACTGTCCCACACTGTCCCACACTGTCTCACACTGTCTCACACTGCCCTACACTGTCCTACACTGTCCCACTCTGTCCCACGCTGTCCCATGCTGTCTCACACTGTCCTACACTGTCCCACACTGTTCCACACTGCCCTACACTGCCCTACACTGTCCTACACTGTCCCACACTATCTCACACTGTCTCACACTGTCTCACACTGTCCTACACTGTCTCACACTGTCCCACACTGCCCTACACTGCCCTACACTGTCCTACACTGTCCCACACTGTCTCACACTGTCCCACACTGCCCTACACTGCCCTACACTGTCCTACACTGTCTCACACTGTCCCACACTGTCCTACACTGTCCTACACTGTCCTACACTGTCCTACACTGTCCCACACTGTCCCACACTGTCCTACACTGTCTCACACTGTCCTACACTGTCCTACACTGTCTCACACTGTCCCACACTGTCCTACACTGTCTCACACTGTCCCACACTGCCCTACACTGCCCTACACTGTCCTACACTGTCTCACACTGTCCTACACTGCCCTACACTGTCCTACACTGTCTCACACTGTCCCACACTGTCCTACACTGTCCTACACTGTCCTACACTGTCCTACACTGTCCCACACTGTCCTACACTGTCCTACACTGTCCCACACTGTCCCACACTGTCCTACACTGTCTCACACTGCCCTACACTGTCCTACACTGTCTCACACTGTCCCACACTGTCCTACACTGTCCTACACTGCCCTACACTTCCCTACACTGTCTCACACTGCCCTACACTGTCCCACACTGTCCCACGCTGTCCCACGCTGTCCCACGCTGTCTCACACTGCCCTACACTGTCCCACGCTGTCCCACGCTGTCCCACGCTGTCCCACACTGTCTCACACTGCCCTACACTGTCCCACACTGTCCTACACTGTCCCGCACTGTCCTACACTGTCCTACACTGTCCCACACTGCCCTACACTGTCCTACACTGCCCTACACTGTCCCACACTGTCTCACACTGTCCCACACTGCCCTACACTGTCCCACACTGTCTCACACTGTCCCACACTGCCCTACACTGTCCTACACTGCCCTACACTGTCCCACACTGTCCCACACTGTCCCACACTGCCCTACACTGTCCCACACTGTCTCACACTGTCCTACACTGTCCCACACTGTCCCCACACTGTCCCACACTGTCTCACACTGTCCCACACTGCCCTACACTGTCCTACACTGCCCTACACTGTCCCACACTGTCCCACACTGTCCCACACTGCCCTACACTGTCCCACACTGTCCCACACTGCCCTACACTGTCCCACACTGTCTTACACTGTCCTACACTGTCTCACACTGCCCTACACTGTCCCACACTGTCTCACACTGTCCTACACTGTCCCACACTGCCCTACACTGCCCTACACTGTCCCACACTGTCCCACACTGTCCTACACTGTCTCACACTGTCCCACACTGCCCTACACTGTCTCACACTGTCCCACACTGTCCCACACTGCCCTACACTGTCCTACACTGTCCTACACTGTCTCACACTGTCCTACACTGTCCTACACTGTCTCACACTGTCCCACACTGCCCTACACTGTCTCACACTGTCCCACACTGCCCTACACTGTCCCACACTGTCCCACACTGCCCTACACTGTCCCACACTGTCTCACACTGTCCCACGCTGTCCCACGCTGTCTCACGCTGTCCCACACTGTCCCACACTGTCCCACGCTGTCCCGCGCTGTCCCATGCTGTCCCACACTGTCCCACACTGTCCCACACTCTCCTACAGTAACCAACACTAACCTACCCTACCCACTGAGACCGTCTCTCAAAAGGAAGCAGGAGGGCAGGGGAGATGGCATGGTGGGTACAGTGCTTGCCACACAAGCAGGAGGACCTGGGTTTGGACCCCATGATTTAAAAAGTCAAACATGGTGATGCGTGTTGGTCATCTAGTGCTGGCCAGGTGGAGACAGGAGAATCCCTGGGACTTACTGGGCCACCAGCCTGACATAGTCAGGAATCCCAGGACAGTGACACAAACCCTTATCAAATAAAATGAAGTCACTGATGCCTGAGGGACAACACCTAAGGTCATCCTCTGACATCCATATGCATGTGCATGCCTAACCACACACACACACACACACACACACACACACACACACACACACACACACATTCAAATTTAAAATGTAGTATACAGAATTCAGACCATTCCCCAAGCGATGAAGGTTTCTTTTCAAGATGGCGAAGGTTGAGAGAGACTTGAGTCTCACTTCCACCCGAGCTGTCTTCTCTAAGCACACCCACATCCCTCCTTGTCTCAGGAGCGCCCCCTACTCTTGGATCTGCCCTGCACCGCACAGGCAGTGAACCCACATTGCTGAAGGCGCTGCCTCACCTGGGAACTATGGCAGACAGTCTCCGAGCCTCTGATGGACAGCTCCACGCGAAGGCGCCCTGCAAGCCGCTCCGGACACCCTCCTTGGCCGCAGGGCACACCCCAACGTACTGCGAACTCCTCCCCCGAGTACCCAGTGCTCAGAGAACGACTCCCAGGCCAAGCTGTCCAGAGCCAGAGGCCTGGTGGTGGGAAGCCGAGGAGGAAGAGGAGGAAGGGGACAGATGCTTTGTAAGGCCACAAGCTGAGGTCTCATTTTGCATCCCTGACCACCCCTCTTGCCTGCTTGGACCCCAAAATCGGCCCTTGGACCCTACAGTTTTGCACACTCTCCGAAGCTTGTTTGTGGCACACCATCCTGGGAGTACTGCTCTGCACCTGCTGTTGGTGGATTGCCAGGTGGGTCACCTGCTAGGACCCTCCATCAACAAGGGGATAATCTGTGGCTTTTCCTGGGGTGGCATGAAATGTCTGCTCACCGGGGGCAGAAGAAGGAGATGATTCCACCTGAGTCTAGTTTAGTGAACTGGAGAGTTTATGGGGTTACTTCCTGGAGTACATACAGGTGAGAGGTCACTCACAGGAGGAGCATGGTGACTCAAAGGCGGCATCACCTAAAAAGCCCAATGCTAGCTCCTCACAAACGCCGCATCCCTAGCGCCCCCTGCAGGCTGCTCCAGAAACTGTTACCCCTTATGAATCCTGTGAACCTTGTAAGCTTCAGAGACTACTGAGACTTCCAAGTTTCCTCCACTTCCCTGGCCTTGTCAGTTCCCCTCCCATCCTGGAGCTAGCTTCCTGCTCCGTCCAGGAAGGTGTGTTTCCATTAGGAGGAAATGACTTCACCAGAGGAACAGAAGGCAGGCTCCCAAGGGCTGATCAGCATGCTTGGTCTGTTTCACCTTGCTTTGTGTTCTCTTGTCAAGGCTGTAGGCCTGCTGGGGGTGACCAAGCGTCAGAGGAATGCCATGGGTGTTGCCTCTGGTCTAGAACTACTCACACTTCCTCATGGTCATCTCCTGAGGTTGGAGGTGCTGGAGAGGTGAGGTGTGGGGTGTGACTTCCTGCCCCCATTTCTACCTGCATTCCCCATGGTGGAGGGGGCTGGGCAACCCACTTCCTGCCCCCTCTCCCAGCACAAACTCTCCCACTGTCCCCAGACCCTTGCTTTCCACCTCTGCAGGATTGAGACCCTGGCGCTGGCCGGGGCTGTGGCTGTGCTGGGTTGCTCGGGGCCCCTGGAGGAGCGCACAGCGGCTCTGAAGGGCCTGGTGGAGCTGGCGCTGGCGCTGAGGCCAGGAGCCACAGGGGACCTGCTGGGACTGGCTGGGGTCATGGGCGCCCTGCTCATGCCCCAGGTGTGTTGGGAACAGGGATGGGGAGGATGCCTGGGCGCCCGGTGACAGGAAAGAGGGGACTAGTTGGGGCTCCCGTCTCTGTGTCCAGGTATCCAGGTTGGAGAGCACTTGGCGCCATCTCCGACGGAACCACACGGAGACTGCGCTGGTCTTTGAACAAGAGCTGAAGCCTCTGATGCGGGCTCTGGATGAAAGTACAGGTGAGAGAGAGCCTGCGCTGTGCCTTGCCTGCCTCAGGCTTCTCCTCAGCCCCAGGCTCCTGCTCAGCTCCAGGCCCCCCTCCCTGACCTAAATTTCCCCTCTGCCCGTTTTAGGCTCCCTGCTCTAGGCTGCCTCCTACGCCATAACCATAAGCTCTTCCCCTGCCCCAGCCTCCTTCCCAGCTCCAGGATCCTCCCCTGCTGTATGCCTGCTCCATTCTAGGCTTCTCCCTGCTCTAAGCCTAGACTTCTCCCTTACCTTGTGGTGGGCCCCCTCCTGAATCCTGTCCCTCCACCCTCACCCCTCACCCCCACCCCCGCCTTTGACCACGCCCTTGTTATCACCTAGGCTCTGCTGTAAGCCCCACCCCACCGCCCCCAGCCCAGATCCTACCCTTCCCACAGGACCCTGCAACCCAGGAGAGGTGGCCCTGCCACACGTGGGACCAGCAGTGCGCCTGCTGGAGGGCGAGGAGACCTCTGGGCCGCTGGACGAGTCCTGTGACCGGCTGCTGCGCACCCTGCTTGGGGCGCGCCAAGTGGCCCGCGATGCACCCCAGTTCCGAAGGGCGGCAGCCCAGCGCCTGCAAGGTGAGCAAGGGCCCCTTGGAGGCCACACCCCCGGGGGAGGGTCTAGCCCTCATCGTGAGTGGCAGATGTTGCTCCTCGCAATAAAAGGGACCTCTGAGCCCAGGGGAGCTACACCCAGTGTCCCATCTCAACCTCTGGCCTGTGAAGATCGGGCCCCATAGGGTCCCCTCCAACACCTCCCTCACACCTGGGCCCAGCTCAACCTCTAAGACCCTTATCCTGGGTAATTTCTAAGACCTTAGGTGTCCCCGCCCTCCAAAGGGGGCAGGCTGAGCCCAAGGTTTGCCTAGCTGGACGGCCATGTCCTTCAACCCCACCTCCAGGCATAGCCTCTAAGGCAGGGCTCCCTGAATGGTGCTCCTAGACTGGCCACCCTCATGCCCTGCCCTCACCCCTGCAGATCAAGGGGCCCCCCGACCCTGCTAACCCCTGCCCAGGCACTCCCCAATGGATCAAAGTTCCTAGCGCTAAGACAGGCATGGGAGAGGCCTGAGCCACACCCCACACCCCATAGGCGCCTGACTCTGCCTATAGGATTCAGGCCCAACCCAGAACTATGGGAGGCACTGACCACCAGCTTCCTGCGCCGCTTACTCTGGGGGAGCAAGGGGGCCCAGGCCACCAGAGCCCACCGCCTGGAGAAGTTCCAGCACGTCCTCAACATCCTGTCGCAGCAACTAGAGCCTCAGGGCTGAGAGCCTGGCCCCTGTTTTATACTTGAGAGACCCCAAAGAGGCTGCCCCCAGCTATTCAAGAGGCTATGAAATGAAGTGGCCCACACCTGTAACTCCAGCACTTGGAAATAGAGATGGAAGGCTCAGGAGTTCAAGGCCAGCCTCTGCTACGTAAGTTTGAGGCCAGACTGGGCTACATGAAAATTATGGGAAAAAAAATTTTTAAAAAAAATGCCCTCTCCCGCGTTCAAAGTTTACAAGAATCTCCCTCTTAAAATGGACCCCAAGAGATTGGGGTGTAACAACTGCCTCCTTTTTACCAAAATACCTATCCAGGTACCCAGAGGCCAAGCCTCACACTCCCGTATGTACGTACCCCTTACTCATCCATGCATACTTTCTGAGATATCCAGAAGGCAACCACATGGTGAATGTGTGACTTTTCTAAATAAAAACACCTTACAGATCTGGTATCAACAAATCTGAATCTACCTCTTAAATGCTGTGTGACTCACAGCAAACCACCTGACCTCTCTGTGCAATCTAGGGAAATGTGGCCAGAATGAAAGCTTAATGCAGGAGCGATGCCTGGTATACAGTAAGTGGGTCACAAGCATCGGTAACAGGCACAAGGCTTGCCAGGGTGTACCTAGGTTCGCCTCCACATATTCCCTGTGTGGCTCATAAGAAAGGCAGCTTTTACATTTTTAACTTGGGGGGGGGGGGCGCACACATGTATGACGGCAGTTGCCAGCTGACCAAGGGGGCGCAGGCTTGGATGGTTGTAAGATTCAGATGTTGCTGTTCAAGACCAACTAGGGGTCCTCTGTGAGAGCGGCCAGCGCCCACCGCCCAGCTGCCTCTGCAGAGGAACCTCTTGAGGGCACAGACTCCAAGAGCTTTATATAATTATATATACCTTTTAATATAAAACAAAACTTGGCCCAAGCCGAGCGGCAGGAAGAACAGTCGTAAATGAGAATATGTACAACCACGCGGGAAGGCACAAGTGGGTCCCCGTAGGGTGACAGGTGGGGTGGACGAGAGGGGACAGCAGGTTACACAGGTCTCAGCCAAAAGCCACGAGGGCAGGAATAAAGTGCAAGGTCCTGGGGGCCCCCTGTGGCCCAGAAGCAGCAGCTGACAGCCCTGCCCCTCGCCCCCCACTCTGGGGGGGGTTCAGTTGAGTGTGACTCGGAGGTAAGAGGTGGGCACATAGCCCTCGCCTCCCTGTTTCCGCCTGACCCGTGTCCATCCATCACCCTTGTCTTCTTCCATCAGACTGAGGTCTTCCCCCTCCGACATGGAGATGGTCCCCTCACTGGATCCTGTTGGGGGGTGGGGGTGGGGACAGGTCAGATTTGGTGAATCTGATCGGAAGTTACAGCAACACTGTCCACTTCAGCATCAAGGATCTCTTCCACCCTGGAGACAAACCTATGGGAGGCCTGTGAGGGAGTTTCTAGACGGGCAGTTAGATGGGAAGCCGGGCTGAATGTGGACAGTCTAGCCCGCAGGCTGGGGCCCTGGACTGAATAAAACGGAGACGTCGAGAGCCTGTGAGGCTGCTCAGGGGTGAAGTCGCTAGCCGCCATGTCTGACAGACAGAGTGGGCTCCTGGAAGTTGTGCTCTGACCTCTCTCACACAAAAAGGAAATGAAAATGTTTTAAAATAAAAGATAAAATAACCCTTCCTTAAGTTGACTCCCCAGGTTCCGGCCTTTGGCCAGTACTGGGGACTGAACCTCGGCCTCCTGAACACTAACTAGTCAGGCACCCCACCACTTGAGCTACATACAGCCTTCACGCGAAGTTCTCTTTGTCAAAACAAAAGGTAACTCATGCACTAGGCCCACCTTCAAAGTGGTAGATAGCTACACAGTGGCCGATGGGGGGTGCAGACTCTTCAAAGTCCTCATCGAACTCAGTGTAGATGGGGGTGTCCTGGCCTTCTTCTGAAGGGGGCTCTTCTGAGCTGCTCGAAGAAGGAAGAAAGATGAGAGCCTCACCCTCCAGGGGATTCCAGGGGAGAGCTCCACCCCTGACCACGCCCCCAGCCCCTCACTGTGGGATTCTAGGCGGGGCTCTACCCTGACCACGCCCCAGCCCCTCACTGGGGATTCTAGGCGGGGCTCCACCCTGACCACGCCCCCAGCCCCCTCACTGGGGATTCTAGGCGGGGCTCCACCCTGACCACACCCCCAGGCCCTCACTGGGGATTCTAGGCAGGGCTCCACCCTGACCACGCTCCCAGCCCCTCACTGGGGGATTCCAGGTAGGGGCTCCACCCTGACCACGCCCCCAGCCCCTCACTAGGGGATTCTAGGCGGGGCTCCACCCTGACCACACCCACAGCCCCTCACTAGGGGATTCTAGGCGGGGCTCCGCCCCTGACCACACCCACATCCCCTCACTAGGGGATTACAGAGCAGTGCTATACCAAACTCACACCTCATACCTGCTCTTGGTTCCCTACTCACCTCTCTTTATTATCCTGGGATCCACTGTTGTTGCTGCTACTGCTGCTATCAGGTGGGGCAGTAGCTGGGGGATCAGGGGGCCTGGAGTGACGGCTTAGGCTGTCCCCCCGGTTACTGAGGACCCGGCTTTCAGCTTCTGCCAACCAAGCCTAGGGTTGGTTGGGATCACAGCATGAGTTCCAGGGCAAGGTACTGAGGTCAGCCCACTCTTGGACTAGGGACATTTCCTGACATCACCCATGCATGCCCAAAACTTAGACGAGAGGCAGTTAGGTTCTATCCCCTGTCCCCACCCTGCAGTGACTCACGCAGCTCAGCCCGCTCCCCGGCCCGCCCCTCCCCAGAGCATCCTCTGACCTCATACTTCTGCACTTCTAGCTTCAGCCTCTCGATGTTGCCCAGGGTTTCTGCAATGCGGGGCTCTAAGCTGGCAGGGTCTCCCATCTGTGGTGTTTTCTCATATACATCTTTCATCTTCTTCAGGGCCTCCCTAAGACCAGACAGACAGACAGACAGACAGACACACAGGAAGGAAAACACACTCTTTTGACTTAACAAGTAAAAAACAGGCTCAATGAGAGGCAAGATGCTGGTGATGAACTCAAATGCGGCTGTGCATAACGGCACATGCTGAGGCCAGAGGCTAGCAGGTTCACGGCTAGCCTTGGCTAACCTGGACAACTTAGTAAGATCCAAGTCAAAAAAAATCAAAATGGGATGGTAGAGATTACTCAGTGGGTAATGTACTTGCTGCATAACTGTGAGGACACGAGTTCCATCCCCAGAGTCCAGGTAAAAAGCCAGGCACAGTGGCGAGCATGCTTGTAATCCCAGCACTCAGGAGGCAGACAGGAAGACCCCGGAGGCCCCAGCCAGTCTAGCTGAATCTGAGCTGCAGGGCAGTTAAAGACCCTGCCTCAAGAAACAAGGCAGACAGAGGAGATGGCTCAGTGGGTAAGAGCACCAGCCTAAGGATACGAGTTTGAATCCCCAGCACCCATGTAGCACACTAAAGATCCAGGCCAACCTGGAAAACTTAGCAGAACCCAGTCTCAAAATAAAAGATAAAAATAAGGGCCAACGCGAGAGCTCAGCAGGTAGAAGGTGCTTGCCACCAAGCCTAACAATCTGAGTTCGATCCCAGGGACCCATGTGATGGAAGGAGAGAGCCAACTATGGGGAGATGTCCTCTAGCCTCTACATACAAACTGTGGCATGTGTAAGTAAGCCCATACACAAAATAAATGAATGAATAAAAACAAAATAAAAAAAAATAAAGTAAATAAACTGAAAAGCCAGCCTTTCTGACTCTAGGCACTCCAGGCAGGCAGACGCTTCATGCCACTAGAAACGCCCAGGCTGCATGCAGCTCCAAGCATGGCTTCTGTCCCATGATTTCCACATGTGAACAGCCAAAGAGAATCTGGCCGGCCACCTGCTAACAAGTGGCCGGCGTCACCCCTATTATGTAACGGGGCTGGGGAGAAGATTCTATTGCTTGGAAAGAATGACTAAAGATTTTCTTGTCTGGCAGATTTTTTCAAGTTAATATTTTGCACTTTAGCCTTAGATAACTCAGCTCTCCTTTCCTCCTATCACGATGGAGAGTTGAGGGTGAGCTGTCCTGGTATTAATGAGGTAAGACTCCACAGACTGGGCTTTTTGTTTTGTTTTCCTGTCTACTAAAATCTTTGAAACTGAGCCTAGGTGCCGGTTTTGTAATTCCAGCTACTTGGGAGACAGGCATGAGAACTGAAAGTTCCAGAGCAGCCGGGGCAACTTAGCCAGTCTCAAAATAAGAAGTAAAAAGAGAGGGCTGGGGGCACGATCAGGAGTGGAGCCCCGCCTAGAATCCCCCAGTGAAGGTCTGGGGGCGTGGTCAGGGTGGAGCCCCGCCCAGAATCCCCCAGTGAGGGGCTGGGGGCGTGGTCAGGGTGGAGCCCCGTCTAGAATTCCCCAGTGAGGGGCTGGGGGCGTGGTCAGGGTGGAGCCCCGCCTAGAATCCCCCAGTGAGGGGCTGGGGGCGTGGTCAGAGGTGGAGTCTCTGCCTAGAATCCCCAGTGAAGGGCTAGGGGCGTGGTCAGAGTGGAGCCCCGCCTAGAATCCCCAGTGAGAAGCTGGGGGCGTGGTCAGGGTGGAGCCCCACCTAGAATCCCCCAGTGAGGGGCTGGGGGCGTGGTCAGGGTAGAGCCCCGCCTAGAATCCCCAGTGAGGGGCTGGGGGCGTGGTCAGGGTGGAGCCCCGCCTAGAATCCCCAGTGAGGGTCTGGGGGTGTGGTCAGGGTGGAGCCCCGCCTAGAATCCCCAGGGAGGGGATGGGGGCGTGGTTGGGTTGGAGCTCTACCTAGAATCCCCCATGCTGGGGGTAGTTCCTAGCCTACAGAGGACAACCCTGTCTCAGAAACTATAATAAACAGTTTGTTTTAGCAAAGTATATATTAACCTAGGCTGACATTGTAGCTATTCTTTAATTTCTCTAGTTACTTATTTATTTCTTATACCACCTGCCTATGTGTGCATTTACACGCCATCACACCTGTGTGGAGGTCAGCAGACAGCCTGTGGGAGGGGGTTCTCTCCTTCTACCACCTGAGATCGAAGTAAACTCTTCCAGCCTGGGTGGCAAGCGCTTTCAGCCACTGAGTGTTTTTGAGAGGAGAAGCTCATTGGAATGAGCCAGTGGTTTTCTTGCCTTTTGCTCAGTGATGTGAGGAGGGAAGCCTGCTCAAGCATTCACATCTCCACCGGCCACAGGGACTGACAGGAAACAGAAAGTAATGGATCCTTTCCTGCTTTTACATTTCAGTTCCTCACCGTCGTTTTGAGACAGGGTCTCAAGAAGCCCAGGGTGGCTTTGAACATGATCCTCCTGCCTCAGCCTCCTGAATGCTGCGATTACAGACAGGAGCCACCACACCCAACTGTGCGACAGGAATCTCCTCTAAAACCATCAGGTGTGGCCGGGGAGATGGCTCAGTCAACAGTGCAGGCCTCGATCCCCAGCTCCCCGGGGCAAAGCCCAGCATGAGACCTCACGTCGGTAATCTCAGCAGTGGGGTGGCAGAGATAGGGGACCCCCAAGTCTCACTGGCTGGGCAGCCTAGGCCACTCAGCAAGCCCATGTTCCCGTGAGAACCTGTCTCATGTAAAGCCAGTGTAGTGATACACGCCTTTAATACCATCACTTGAGATCTCTGATTTCTAGACCTGGTCTTCATAGCGTTCCAGGCCAGCCAGGTCCACATAGTGAGACCTTGTCTCAAAAAACAAAAGCAACAACAACAACAAAAAAAAAAGACAAGGTAGGGGGCCAGAGAGACTGCTCGGTGGTCAAGAGCAATTACTGAGCAACCTTGAGGACCCCAGTGCTGATTCCCGCACCCATACAGCACCCTGGGTACAGCCCCCCACCACCTGCAACCTCGGTAGGCATAGACAGGGCAGCCAGGGATGGTTGGCTGCCAGCCAGGCCAACAAGACGCAAAGTCCCAGTTTGAGGAGAGACCCTGTCTCACAAAGAGAATACAGAGGACGCTGACCTCCTCCTCTGGCCCAGCACAGCTCTGAACACCAGTAAGCACACCCACAGGACAGAAACAAAGTAAAGACCTTCAGAGCCCAGAGTGGGTTGGGAAATCTCAGTGTACAAGTGAGACATGGTAGCAGCAGATAGGACCCGGGAAGGACCTCAGGTACCCAGGCAAGTACTCCACCGTGGAGTACATCTCCAGCCCTGGAGTAGCCCTACTTGGTTCCGCGCTCAATGCCTGCCTCCTCCAACGCGCATGCTCCTCCAACGCGCATGCTCACCTCTGGTCCTCCTCTTTCTGCAACTCCCGGTTCCTCTCTTCCAACTGTTGCTGGAGTCGCTTTCTCTGCTGCTCCGGGGGCAGGTGACTGAAATCTTCGGTGACCACGGTCTGCATGGTGAAGCAAGGGATGAGGTTTGGGATTTGGGACCCTAAACTTCCCAAGCGCCTCTCTCGCTCCTGAGATACCAGGTCCACCTTCCTCCCTTGGCAGGGCTTTTGGGGAGCGAGGCCATGCATACAGCAAAGCTGGAATGTGGGGGGACCCAGCAGGCGGCAGGAAAGAGCCCAGGGTCCCACCATCCGGCCTCAACTTACCCCACGGCCACCTCGGAGGCTGCGGAAGGATGCTAGCCGCGGTTTGACCGACTTACTGATCTCGCTCAGTATGGCCAAGGGGTCGCGGCCAGAACGAGGGGACGGGGGTCCATCAGACAATGTGGAGGGTAGGTGACCCCCCAGGAGGGACAAGGATGGGGGACGCGGCTACCGGTGGGGGCCAGGGAAGTGGGGGGATGGGTCAGGGATGGAGGCGCGAGGATGTAGTCGGAGGATGGATGGACGCAAGGAAGGATGGACGGACGGGACACAGGAAACAGGAAACAGGAAAAAACAAAATGGAGAAAGAGGGAAAAATAATGATAAGAAAACCACAACTGAATTGTAAGATCACACAGAAAACACCTGTCAAAGCAACAACGAAAGACCTGGGAGGCGCCAGGGAAGACAGGAGATGGGGAGCCAGGGCCAGGCAGAGGGCTCAGCAGGGAAGGTGTCTGCCGCCAAGCCCTGAGTTCCATCCGGGGACCCACGGGATGGAAGGGAGAGAACCGGTTCCCATGAGCTATCCTCTGACCTCCACATGTCCCAAAATATACACAAATGAAAATCTTAACTGAACAGTTAAGAAAGAGTATGAGGCAGGTGTCCCACCCACTTCCCAAGCCCTCTCTGTCCCCTGAGTCTTAGGGACTCATGCAGCACCCCAGGTCAGACGCCTGTGCTCCTGACGAGTGAGCTTTCTGGGCTTGCAGTCTGTAAGGTAGGGTGCAAGCCCACAGCAAAGGCTGGGGACAGAAAGAGGACTCAGCGTGCAAAAATCGCTTGCCGCCACCAAGCATGACGACTCTTGAGTTTGGTCCCTGGGACCCAGGAGAGACCTGAGTCCTGAAAGTCCTCCCGTGACTGCTACATGTGCACAAACACACAAACACACGTGATATACAAATTTAAAAACGTAACGATTTTTTGTTTTAAAGAACCAGGGTGGTCAGACACACAGGCTAAAGGGGACAGACAGGGGTATGAGAGGCTGGGGATATTCAGTGCTTGCCTACCACTGGGGAGTCCAGGCTTGGGAGGAGGGGTGTCAGGTAAGAGGGGTCCCAGAGTCTAAGTGGGTCAGAAAGAGTAAACCAACTGGAAGGGACCGCTAAAAGAAGGGACGGCTGTGGAAGGATAAACCAAGGTGTGTCCAGGTGTACACTGGGCCCTAAAGTCAAACTCCCAAGAAGGAAACACACAGAGGTGGAGGGTCCCCAGAGAAGTAGAGAATGGAGTCAGGGAGAAGGGACTCCCGGGGCTTGGGGGGCCAACATGAGCTCTTCAAGGGTCTCAGGATGCGGCAGAAGATGCCACACACAGGCCCCCTACCCTGTCCCCTCTCATCCTCAGGGGGACTCCCAAGCCAGTCAGCGGGCTAGCGGGCCGCCTTCCCCTCTTCCCTTCCCTCTAGCCTGGGCCCGCAGCCAAGAGGAAAATTCCTGCCCCAGGACTCGGCGTTCCATGGGGCTGGAGCTGACTCAGTGAGGACCTCGGCTGTCTGTCTCCCCCTCCCCACCCACTCCTCACCCCAAGAGCTACGGACCCCACCTTGTTCTTTTTCCCAAAAGGCCAGCGCTTGGCACGGCTGCGACTGGAGGCCGCTCGGAGCTCGGGCCTGCCGTCCGGCGTGCCCAGGCTGCTGTCCGAAGGCACTCGGTTCATGACTTGGCTGAAGTCTTCGAATTCCAAGTCACCCGGGCGGGCGAACCCTGACTTGTGTAGTTCAATGAGGACTTGTGAGTCCTGTGGGAAGGGACCGGGAGTGAGGGGCAACCAGAGGTTACTTCAAGGAGCTACTTTTGGGGAGGCACCCTCCCCCAGCCCACACCTCATCCCACTGGGCCCACACCAAGCACCCACATTCTTAGCATCCACGGACTCCGCGGCCACCTTCATGCCCTCCAAGCATTTGCCGATAATGGGGACCACCTGCAGTTCAGCCTCTGATAAGAGCCCGTACCCGGCCCCCAGGCGGGTGGCCCGCCGTTCATCCATGTCCTGCAGCTTCTGGAGAGCCGAGAAGAGCACGGGGTGAGTCAGCCCTGCAAACACCCACAGGCTGAAGGCTTCAGCCCCCGAGCCCAGGCTTAAGAGCGAGGACAGAATCAGATCTGTCGTGAGACCCCACGGGCAGGAGTGTGAGTGAGAGACGCAGGGCCGGGAGCTCAGAGAAGTCTTCTCAAAAGAGATTACAAGGAGTCAGAGCTTTGGATAAAAAGTACACGCAGCACAGACAATCCCAACACCAAGTTTGGGGCAGAGAGTGGGGAAGAAGACTGGGGAAATTTTGAGACCTGGAGATTGTTAGAGCTGGGGCTTGGAAGGATGAATAGGAGTTTTAAAACCAAAGAATGGTATCTCTTCCTCGAGTCCTTCTTTTGTCTCTCCATCCCTTCCCTACTCCTCCCTCCTTCCCTCCCTTCTGAGACAGGCTCCCCTGGAACTTGCTCTCTAGACCAGGCTGGCTCTGAAACCCCTGCCATCCTCCTGCCTCTGCCTCCAGAGTGCCGGGGCTACAGGCGTTCTCCAATCTCTCGTTCTAGGAGTCGGGACATGGCAGCCGGGGTGCAGGCACCAGTGTGGGAGTTGACTAAGCCCGAGGGATTTTGACCACAAGCTTTTAAAGCACTCACGTCGAATATCTGGGGCATCTGTGAGAAGTAGAAGTGGGCCTGGTCTCGGTTGAAGCGCTGCAGCTGGGCCGCGTACTCGTTCTTGCTCTCTTCGGCCATGTGGTTCCGAAGGTGGGCTTGCTGCTTGGCCTGGGCAGGGGGACCGCAAGGTGGAGGTCACGGTTAGGGGCTGGCTTGACCCCAGCCCGATGGCACCAGCCCGTCACAGACTCTACCCCATACCCACCTTCTCCACATCTGCCTTGGTGGCATTAATGTCCTGGTCCAGCCGCTCGGCGGTGTGAGCCGCTTTCTCGGCCTCCCGGCAGTCCCGCTCAAACTTCCGCTTGCTCTGCACCGGGGACAGAGCGGAGTGAGGGGCCGGCCTCTCCCCTGGGGAGCCGGGTGAGGAGGCAAAGGTTCACAGAGAGCTGGGCACCAGCTACCTGCTGGGGTGGCACACGCCAGTCACCCCAACACTAGGGAGGTGAAGGCAGGAGGGTCAGAATGCAAGGCCTGCCTGGACCTCCGCATGAGACCGTGTCAAAAAACCAAACCAGAACCAGAAAGGTGGCTCAGCAGGTGGAAGTGCTTGTCAGAAAGCCTGGCTACCTGAGTTCAGTTCCCCAGAACCCCCCCAGAGGTGGAACGAGAGAACGGACCTCCAGAGAGTTGTCCTGGAGTCACACACACACACACACACACACACACACACACACACACACAAACACACACACACACACACACACACACACACACACACACACACACACACACCAAGGCATGCACATGCCCCCCCACACACACCATGGCATGCACATGGCCCTCCACACACACACCATGACATGCACATGCCCATACACACACATACACATACACACACCATGGCATGCACATGCCCCCCACACACATACACACACACACACACACACACACACACACACACACACACACACATACGACATGCACATGCCCATACACACACACACACACACACACACACACACACCATGACATGCACATGCCCCCCCACACACACATACTCACATACACACACACACACCATGGCATGCACATGACCATACACACACACACACACACACACACACACACACACAAATAGAGTTCAAGGCCAGGCCAGCACGCCAGACCCCACCTCAAAATAAGAGGTGTAGGCACAGAGGTGTGCTGGGTACCCCTGAGGGAAAGGGGGGCCTGGTCACACATGGGCATCCACCCCCACCAGCTCTTCTGGGCCTGAGCCACCAGCTGCCCCCATGCACACTCACAGTCTCCAGCTGTTTGAAGCCATTCTCCAGCTGCTGCTGGGCCCGCCGGCCTTCCTGGAAATGCTGCAGAGACAAATGGAGACCCTCAGCGAGGTTCGCACAGGACCCTCAGCAAGCCCCGGGGGAGGGGAGGGACTCACCATCTTCCTCTCCTGCTTCATCTCCTGCGAGTACTTGGCCAGCTCCAGGCACACTCGGATGCCCAGACTCTCGGCCACCAGCTCTCGCTGGCCTGCGAAATCATTGACCTCCTGGAGAAGCTGGACGAATGACTGTTGCTGGCTGAACCTGGTAGAAGGGGACAAGCAGGGCTCAGGACCGGAGACGGGCAAGCGTGAGCCTGCCTGGCACCGTGACACAGGCCTGTCATCCCAGGGCAGGGCAGGAGGATGGGGAGTTAGAGGCCAGCCTCGGCTATGTGAGACCCTAGGAAGAGAGGAATGGCGGGGGGAGGGAGGGGAAAGAGACCAAGGAGAGAAGAAAGGAAAAGAAAAAACCGGACCTCTTGAGCTACAACACTCATTCCCAAGAAGCATTACGTCTGTCCCTAACCTCTAGATGTTCTTAATTCAGATGCATTAATCTGTCCTTAATTCAGATGCATTTTGCAATCAAATTTTTGGATTCACAATGCTTACATCTTTGTCGTTGTTTGAGATAGGATCTCACTGTGTAGCCCTGGCTGGCCTATATCTCACAGAGATCTGCCAGCTTCTGCCTCCTGAGCGCTGGGATTAAAGTTGTGCACCACTGTGCTCAGCCCTGATAACATCTTTTCATCACTTCCCCCAGGGCTGGTAGCAGAATCCTAGAATCAAATTTTTGTTTGTTTGTGTTTGTTTAGGTTTTGAGGCAGGGTCTGGCTACATAGCCCAGGCTAGCCCAGAACTCTTGTTTTTCCTGCCTCAGTCTCCTGACTGCAGAATCGCAGAGCTGAGCATGCTGAACACCCCTCATCAGGTAGGAATACAGTAGTCCTTCAGTAGCCACGGCAACGATTTCTAGGTCTCCTAGAGGGTACCAAAGGATGCTCAAGGTCTTCTATGCAACAGCAGGGTTTCACAGACTCTCCCTAGATGACTCAAGACATCTCATACAATGTGAACACAATGGCAAAAGAAAGTCTGCCTATGTTCCAGAAAGGAACAATTTTGTTTTGCTAGATCATTTTCAATCCTCAGAAGCTGGGGCTGGAAGCACTGAGTAGGTACAGAGCCCCCCTAGCATGCATGAGACCCTAGCTCCACCGCAGCAGCATAAACCAGGTACGATGGCACACATCTGCCACCCAAGCATTCTGGAGGTTGAGGCAGGGAGATCAGTCCCGAGCTAGTGAGCTTGAGGCCAGCTTGGGGTACATGAGACCACACACACACATTTTCCAAACCTCAAAAACCCTGATCACACTAAATGGAATATCATTCACACCGAGCCAATGTAACCAGCTACCACAAACAACTAGCTTAATTTTTGGATTCAGAGCTTTCTGGATTAAGACTTTTACTTATGTATTTACTGAAAATATAGTCTCACTATGTAGCCCAGGCTGGCCTGGAACTCACAATCTCGCAGTCTAGGCTTCCAGAGTGCTGGGATAACAGCATTTGCCTCCATACCCAGCTCACCTTTTAGATTTTAAAGAGAAGGGTTCAGAATGCAGTTAAAAGTTCCTGGAAATGACTACAGACTGGCTACTGGTTTGTTTGTTTAGAAATTTGAGACAGGGTCTCATGTAGGCCAGGCTAACCTAGAACCCAAGGGATCTAGGATCACAGGTGTGCACCAACATGCCCAGTTTTGGCCACTGCTTTTAGACACATAAACTCAGTTCATCCTCACACACACACCAGACAGAGTGGGAATCACTGCCATCAGACCCATTTTGCAGATTAGAACAGAGGCAATAAAAGTTACTGGTCCAAGTCTGGCTGAATGACACATGCTGGTCAATCCAGACACAAGGACTGCCTCATTAGAGATCAGTCCTGGATAAGAGAGTAGCAGAATAAGCAAAACCATATCTCAAAGTCAAAATCTAGGGCCAGCGAGATGGCTTAACAGGTAAGGCGCTTGCGGCTAAGCAGGAGGACCTGAGTTTGATCCCCGGGACCCACATGGTGAGGAGAGAACCCACTCCTGAAAAACTGTCTTCTGACTGGCATATGCGGGTGCCTCTCAATCTCAAAACTAGATAAATAGTAAAAAGTCACTTGTCCCGAAAGAACTCCGCTGAGAATTTACAAAACCAAAAGGCATTGTGCTGGAAGGGAGTAAATTCCACCCCAGGTCACCCAGATCTTTAGTGGGAGGTGGGACTGGAGGTGGGAAAGTGGAGTGGCCCCTGGGAAGGAGAGAAACCCATGCATGCCCTGCTCCCCGCTCCCCGCTCCCCACCCCCCACGGAGTCTTAGCCCATTCTTACTTGACTTCGGGGTCATCTTTGGTAGGTCTCTTGGGAAGGTACTTTTTCACCAGGCTCCTAAGGGTGGGGACAAAGGCAGGGAGGCTGAGAACCTGGCACTCCTGCCGGCTCCCGGCGGAGTCCCAGCGCGGCGAGCACCCACCCTCGCGCTCACCGGAGTTGCTTGGCATAAGCCTGCTCCACCTCGGCGCGTTCTTTCACGAACTTCACGTATTTGTCCAACAGATCCAGTCCCCACTGCGTGTGGCGTTCCAGCACCTCAAACTGATCCTGATTGCAGGGGCGTGATTGGGGAGGGTCAGGGTCACCTGGGTAGGGGCACCGAGGCCCCAGCGACCCGATGCACAGGGGGGTGGAGGTGGGGCGGAGGCGGGACACGGCACAACCTCGTGGCTCAGCGGTTCCAGCAAGGACTGGCTGGCTTCCCCAGGCGCCGCCCCGGCGTGGCGCAGAGGGAGGCAGGAAGCTGGCGGGAACCCCCATCTCCTCCTCCCGGGAAGGGCCTGGACAACAGGGCCAGGGCCCCAAACCGGACGGCTGGGTCTCTCGGAGTCGGGGTGGCCAGCAAGGGTGTGGGAGGAGGCTAAGCCACTCCAGCTCGCCCCGAATCCTCTAATCCGCCCCCCAAATTCCGGAAAATGAAGCAGGCTTGCACATAAGACAGGCACAGAGGGAAAGGGTTTGTGCAGCTCCAAGTGCGTGGAAAGAGGGAACTTCAAAGGCCAGATTTCCTCATTCGCCATGATCCCCCCTAGAGTGACTCAGTTTCCCCTGCCTCTGTGATGCCTCCACTACAGTGGCTCATCCCCACTACACCCGAAGACTACACCGCCTCCAGAAAGAGGAGGGGTCAATAGTCCGACAAGGATTCAGGGAAACTTCTAGGGCTTCCTGGGTGAGGTTAAGTGGCGGGTAAGGGGTGGCTCCGCCCAGCGCCCGGGGCTGAGTCTTGCAGCCCCCTTCCCCTCCCCCTCAGCGTCCCAAGCCCTTTAGGGCAATCGCAAGCGGGGAAGCCACCGGGCGAGGCCCCACGTGGGAATGAAGGTGACCAAAGGGTCCCCTCCCCCTCCCAGCCGGACAGGCGGGCGACGGGCAGGGACCCAGGGGCCGTAAGATTAGCCTCCAAGCAGGCCAGGGCGCTCAAAATAGGTGACCTCGCCCAGCTGTCCCCCCCTTCCTGGCCTGGTCCAGGGACTTCTTGTGATGGCCTCACTCTCAACTCTGTGCCTCAGTTTCCCTATGCCGGTCCTAGGCAAAGTATCCCTAGGGCCCTCTGGATGTCTAGAAAGTCCCAAAGGAACTTTTGAGGGAGTGCTAAGGGCAGAGGGCGGGGACCCGCGGGATCAGAGGCGAGGGAAACCGCAGAGTCCCCGCAAAGGTACAGAGGGGACAAAGAGCAGAGAGGCCAGGACCCCAGCAAGTGGGAACCCGGGGAGCTGGGGGAAAAGGACTCACCCACAGCTCGGTGCCCCAATCCATGCTGGTCCTGCCGCCAAGGACGCCACCGCCTCCTTCCCGGGTCCCCGCCGCCCTCCACCGGAGACTCAGCCCCAGGGCGGTGTGCCCAGGCCCGCCCCGCCCCGCGGCCACGCCCACTCGCCCAGGCCGCCACGCCCCTTTGCACTTTGCCACGCCCCTGCCCCGCCGAGTCCCCAGCGGGGTGCCCTAAGGGCGGAGCCCAATGAGGAGGAGCTCAACTGATGCTCCACCCTCTCGTAAAGGGCCATGGTCCTCCAAGAACGCCCAGATTTATTTTCCAACCTGTACCCCCATATTACTCTCCCCTGCCATCCCACACTATTCATCCTTTCCCTTTAACTTCGCATTTAAAAAAAAAAATATCAAAACCCCAAACCCAAGGAGTCTCTCCCACTTCTCCACTCCATGGCAGGGAAAGCCTGCGGTCGGTCACTAGGCTCTTGCGGGGACCAACTAGGCTCCAGAAATCTCCATTTCGTCCCACTAATGGTCTGGTTCCCTCCGGCCACAGAGCAGATGGGATGATTTCGATCCAGCCCAGGACGCACCTCCAGCCAAGGCCAGGTCCATTAGCGAGCGCACCCCCACCGCATCCTGACTTCCCTTCCTCCCCGCCAGAGCCTCCTCTGGGAAACTGAGGACAGGCTGCCCTTGGGGCCCCAGGTCTGGACTACAACACACACACACACACACACACACACACACACACACACACACACACACACACCAGGTCGCGCTTGCACCTGACTGCCCATTTCCCAGCCTCCTTCACTGAGGCCCAATCAGTACTACGCACGAGATTCCCATGTAGTGTTTTACACACACACACACACACACACACACACACACACACACACACACACACACACACACCTTAGACTCTGGGACCCTGAGGCTCAGAAGTTCGGGTCCTCCTAATCATAAAAGTCCTCTCACACCTCGTAAATTCCCTTGAGACTCCCAGATGAAAAGGGAGAGGCCCGGGCCGTAGGTGCTTTCTCGGCTACCGCAGAAACGCCAAAATATCTTTCTGGTGCTTTAGCTGGAAGTGAAAGGGGCAGCCCGGACTTTTGAGGAAAGATGCCCTGGAGACCCCGCCAGAACCGAGGCTCCCGTGAGCCTTGGCCCCACCTGCTGGCGGCTTCAGGGCTAAGCTCCCAGATGCAAAGCCGAGCGGGGCAGTGGGGGAGGAGGTGGAGGAGGAGTCAGAGGCCGGATGGGAATCAGGTATCCGACCCGGGTGGGAAGCTTAGCGCCAGGGTCAGCAGTCTAGTTAAGAGCTGAAGACTACGACAGGGGTCCAGAAGCGGGGACTCTTCCAGATCTGGGGGCTCGGTAGACGATGAGGACGCGGTGTGTAAGATGGAGTTGAGGTGCCTAGGATCGGAATGAAATGAGCCGAGATCAGGGTTTCAGTTTGAATTTAGGGCCCAGCTGGTGCTAAGGGTTAAGCCTGGGCGGGGTCTGCAGGTGGGGACCTCCAGTGGCACTCAGCCTGGGATCAGAGGTCAGCATAGGGTCAAGAATTTTAGGCTTCTCGGCGGCCCAGGGAAGTTGGAACAGGGCAAGCCTCAACAGATGCTTATGTTTACCAAAAGCTCTACTTCTGGCCGGGAACCACGGCCCGGGCTGGGGGCGGGGGAGAGAGGAAGTGCGTCCCTGGGCATACTGGGAAATGTAGTTTATGCGTGCCTTGTTGCGCGGATCTGCTTCCTCTGCATTCTGGGTAATGTAGTCTTGGACCGTTAAGAGTGGAAGAAGACAGTCGGCTTTAAGGAACGGATATGGGTTCCTAGATCATTGGTGAGTCGTCCTGTTCATCAAACTGTATCCGGGACGATTTGACTAGGGATTGGAGAGCATGAAAGTGGGGCTGAAAAGACTTAGCACGCCCATTTGGAAGGTCTTCTGTCCATCAAAAGCATCTCAGTTGATAATTGGGTGACTCGGCTACGTCGTGCGACGATTGGCTGAGATGTAGGCGGGCCTTATCAGGCGTCAGAGGCGGTGTCGTGGGGCAGTCGCAGCCCCAGAGATGGCAGTGAGCGAGAGGAGGGGGCTCGGCGGCGGGAGCCCCGCGCAGTGCGGATGGGGATGCTTGTCGCTGCTGGTGCTGATGCTGGGCGGCTGCTCAGGCCGCATTCACCGGCTGGCGCTCACAGTGAGCCCCGCGGGCTTTGCCTCGCCGTCCCCTCCCCATAGCTCCTTCCGATTGAGCGGCCGCACCTCCCACTGCAGGCCGCGAGTGGTCCCGTCCCGGTCCCCCCTCACCCGGTGCTCGCAATGGGTTGGCCTGGCTTAGGGGGCGGGGCTCCATCTCCCGCGACCCCTGACTCCTGGCCCTTTAAATTCCCGGGGCCCCTTGGTAACAACCATAGGACATCCTGGGAGGAGGGGGTACCTGGTAGGATCTTCCTGGAATTCACTTCGATGGCGCGGGGTGGGGGTGGGGGACTACTTTGAAAATTCAGCCCAGATAGAATCGAAAAGTTGTCTGTGGAGTCGGAGCTGGTCACACCGGCATGTGTAGAACACTCTTCGGGTAGTGCGCATCGATATGGGGCCTTCCATGGGGGTGCCAGGGTTTCACCACCTGGACACTCAGTCCCTGCCTGGGACTGAAGCAGGGAAATGCCACTACCGCCACCACAACCCTGCCACCCAGGAAGGCTTTCTCACATGCTTGTGCCCTAAATAAAAATGTCCAGAGGCTCTCGGGGAAGTGGGCTGGACTGGGGGAAAGCGCCCTTGCCACCACTGTCTGTCTTGTTTCCTGCAGGGGGAGAAGCGAGCTGACATCCAACTGAACAGCTTCGGATTCTACACCAATGGGTCCCTGGAAGTGGAGCTGAGCCTGCTGCGCCTTGGCCTCCAAGAGACAGAAGAGAAGCCAAGGGTGAGGAGGCTCACGGGAGGGCTCTGTGCACAGGTTCTGGGATTCCATCCTAGATCTGTCCCTTACCCGTGTGATCTATGGCAAGCCCCATAGCCTTCTTGAGCCTCAGTTTCTCCACCTGTCACCTGGGAATGAATACAGCGTCTCCTGCAGTTGGATGTTTGGGGTTCAGATCAAGTCACCTCACCATCCCTGCCGGCTGAGGCAGGAGGATCAAGTTACCCAGCCCCAGACTGGGAGATCCCCACAGGTGTTCTAGCTGGGCCACCCCACCCCACCTCAGGCCCTTTGGAGTTTAACATGTTATACATGTACATAATATATTTTGATCATACCCCTCCACTTCTCCCCCTAACTCCTCCAAGATGCATCCTCACCTTCCCAAACTCCTCCCAATGTCATGTCTTCTGTGTTCTTAAGACATGGTCTCACTATGTAGCCCCAGCTGGCCCGGAACTATGTAGACCAGGCTGGCCACAGACTCAGAGATCTGCCGGCCTTGGCTGTGCCACTGTGCCCAGACCTTTTTTTTTTTTTATTATTATCTGGGGCCATCCCCTTAAAGGAAACTGGCTCTCCCTCCCCCAGCATCCATCAGCTCTTCAAGCACCCCTCTTCCCTCCATGCTGAAATGCTGACTGCTGGCTTGATCCTGTGCAGACAAGCGCAGCTGCTGTGAGTTTATAAGCAGCAGTCTACTGCATCCAGAAGGCGGTGTTTCTCTCTGGTCCTCCCCAGCCTCTGGCTTTTACACTTTTCTCTCTCCCACCTTCAGCGATGTACTCTTGGTAGAAGACGTGTGATATACATGCCCAGTTAAACTGGCTTTCTTTTTTTTTGGAGGGGTGGAATTTGAGACAGGATCTCAACTATGTAGCTCTGACTGTCCTAGAACTCACTGTGTAGACCAGGCTGGCCTCAAACTCACAGAGGTCCACCTGCCAAGCTCTGGGACTAAAGGGGTGCCCAGGCAGCCTCGTTTTGACAGTTTGTTTTGAGACAGGGTCTCATGTAGTCTAGGTTCACCTAAAATTCAAGCCCCTCCTGCCTCAGTCTTCATAGCCCATGAAACGGCATGCACCACCCTGCTCATTAACATTGTAGGTGGGTTAAACCAATCGGACTAAACAAGTCTGTTCAGAGGAAGTGTTCTGTATGAGCATTGGGAGTCAGGGGTGGGACAGGTCACTGAACATCTAGCACATGATGGGTGTTCAGTACGTGAGATGAGCCGCGAGTGGTGGTACATGCTGAGACGGTAGGATTGACATGAGTCCAACCCCGACCTGGGCAGCTAGGTGAGTGCCCTACCAGCCAGGGCTGCCTGCGAGTCCCTGTCTTGAAGCAGAACAGAGCTAGGTTGCATCCCTTCTGCTACCGAGGGTGCTTTGGAAGCCCCTCACTGTTTTCTCTTTTCCATCAGGTGGGGTTCAGCTTGAGTCGGGTTCGATCTGGCAGCATTCACTCCTACTCGGTGAGTGGAGCGCATCAGAGGGGGTGAGAGAGCGGATATGGTGTACAGGGCTTGTCTTCTTCGGGTAAAGCCTACAGCCCTGGGTTCTTTTCCAGAGATGGGGCAGGGAGAGGCCCGGGTGAATGGATAGCACATGGAACGAGGCTAGATCCACGGGCAGCTGTAACCCAGGTCCTTTCTGTCCACTCCCCAGAGCCGGAACTCCCACGGATGCCCTCTGGAGAGAAACAGCAGCAACTTCCTGGTCCTTTTCCTCATTGATATCAAAGACCTGCAGTGAGTGGGGACAGGGGACCCCCAAAGATCCACAGCCCTAGGGAGAAAGCCAGTCACTTTTGCTCCATGGTACATCGTGTGTTTGTGTGTGTATGTGTATATGTGCACCGCATGCTCCTGGAAATTGAACCTACTGCCTTACAAATTGTAGGCAAGTGCTATAACCCTGACCACGCCCCTGGGCCCTCACTGGGGGTTTGTGGGCGGGGCTCTACCCTGACCACGCCCCCAGCCCCTACTGGGGGATTCTAGGCAGGGCTCCACCCTGACCACGCCCCCCTCCCCTCACTGGGGGATTCCAGGTGGGGCTCCACCCCTGAGCCATGACCCCAGCCTTATTTGTACCTTTTATTTATTTTTATTTTTTTTATTTAATTATTTATTTAAACTATTTAATTAATTAATTATTTTGCTTTTTCGAGACAAGGTTTCTCTGTGTAGCCTTTCCTGGAACTCTGTAGGCCAGGCATGCCAGGCAATGGTGGCGCACGCCTTTAATCCTAGCACTCGGGAGGCAGAGCCAGGCAGATCTCTGTGTACCTTTTATTTTAAGACAGGGATTCAGTAAGTTTTACCAGTTTGAGCCTTGAACTCACTCTGTAATCCAGGCTGACACTGAACTTGCAATCCTCCTGCCTCTGCCTCCCAAGTACCTTGGATCACAGGCCTTTTGTCCTCAGACCAGGCCATGTCGTCTTCTGATTTGGTGGCCCTTCCCAGTAGACAACCATAAGCATGGGAGCTACCTTGACAGGTGGTAGCCAGAGGCTAAGATCTGGTGACCAGTGGCTCAGGGAGATTCTCCAGCCCTTTAGGGAGGGCATCCACACACATTGTATACCTGACCACAGACTTCACCCTCCCCTTTTCCTATCCCTCCCTCACCCAAGGGTCCAAGTCCGAAAATATGGGGAGCAGAGGAAGTTGTTCATCTCCCCTGGCCTCCTCCCTGATGCCCCGGCCCCATCAGGCATCCCGAAGCCAGAGCCGGCAGGCACCCCTAAGGAGAACAGTGGTAAGTCCAGGAGGCTGGGCAGAGCTGCCCTGGACATACCCCAATTTTCTACCCATCTGTCTTTTAACAGTCACTCACCCATCTCCTACAGAGACCTCTGCCGTCAAGGAGGATCAGGCAAAGCCCGGAGCACCCCCAGTCTCAGGAGAGAAAACTATCCCGGGGGTACACGGACACTCGACAGAGGGCCAGCCACAGAGGCAGCTGCCCACGCGGGACCCCGGCAGGAAGGAGGAGGACCTGGTGTTGGGACTGGGCCACCTCAACGACTCATATAACTTCAGTGTGAGTGCCTGCTTTGCCCAGATGTCCCCGCCTCCCCCAAACCCTGACGCAGTGGGGAACCCTACTGAGACCCCCCTACCTCTTGTGACTAGTTCCACGTGGTGATCGGCTCCAGGGCAGAGGAAGGCCAGTACAGCCTCAACTTCCACAACTGCCACAACTCCATTCCCGGCCATGAGCAGCCGTTCGACCTCACTGTGAGTGTCCAGGGACAGGCACACCCACCCCGCTGAAGGGCTCTGTCTTCGTCCTGTGGTTGTCTTTGTCTTTTTATCACACTTTATTTATTGGGGGGAGGAGATCTGCCTCCCGAGTGCTGGGATTAAAGGCGTGGGCCACCACCACCCGGCGCTCACCTTGTTTTTTGAGACAGGGTCTCTGACTGGCTTGGAGCTCACAGATTCAGGCAGGCTGGCTGGCTAGCGAGCCACAGGGACCCACCTGTCTCCACTTCCATGCTGGGCCTTCAAGCAAAGGCTGCCATCCCAGGCTTTCTTGATGTGGGTTCTGGGGATCTGAACTCGGCTCTTCATGACAGCGCTGCCTCCCCAGCCGAGTCCTGAGCATCCTGTAGACTCGTTTGACATTTGTTTTTAATGTGAGTGTGTGCAGTGTGTGTGTGCAGCACACGCGGAGGTCAAAGGGCAAGTGACAGGCGTCAGTTCTCTCCTCGCGTGTGTTCCGAGGATGGCCACCTGAAGCCGTCCTTGGCCTCCACTCGTATAAACAGAATCACACAGTATGCCCTAAGTCAGTGGTGCCCAACCTGAGGTCTCGACCCCTTTGGGGGCTGCACACCAGGTGACCTGTGTATCAGATATTTGCATTACAGTTCATAACCATAGCAAATCTACAGTGATGAAGTCACCGCAAGATAGTTCTGTGGGGGTAGGGGGGGTCACCACAACAGTACAGCTCAGAGCCGTATCAAAGGGTCGCAGCATCAGGAAGGCTGAGAACCGCTGGCCAAAATGAGCCGGTCACAATGTGGGGACGTTGTATTGGATGCTATGAGTTGCTTTTCTCCTGGGTGGCCCCTAACCAGCACCACGTAGCACCTCTGTATCCCTGGTTTTCTGGAAATGTGGCGGGCCCTATGCACTTTGTACGAAGACTGGGTCGTCCCTGGGTGTTGGTTCTGCTGTGGTCCTGGTGCCAGTCCTCTGTGGCTTATATGGCTGTGTACCCATTTGAGAGACAGGACCAACTGAGGCTCTAGCTAGGAAGTAGAAGAGCTAGAGACTGGAACTCTCTGAAACCCAGAGCTAGAGCTGTGGGAGCAAGGCCAGCTGCCTCCCCCCTTTACAGGTGATGATCCGAGAGAAGAATCCAGAAGGCTTCCTGTCAGCAGCAGAAATCCCCCTCTTCAAGCTCTACCTGACCATGTCTGCCTGCTTCCTGGCTGCAGGCATCTTCTGGGTGTCCATCCTCTGCAAGAATACGTAAATCCCCTCCCCATGCTCCCCACGCTCCCGGCCCTCCCCTCGCCCCCTCCCCACCTCTCCTCTGAGGGCCTCACATCCTGATCTCAAAGGTGCTCTCTCCACCCTGTTCTCCCTCCGGCAGCTACAGCGTCTTTAAGATCCACTGGCTCATGGCAGCCCTGGCGTTCACCAAGAGCGTCTCCCTGCTTTTCCACAGCGTGAGCACCCAGGGCCCGGTGGCGACACAAGGGTGGGATGGTGAGACGGGACATCTGTCCACCTGTGCGCCTTGTCCATCTCATCTCTCTTCACACTCAGCCCGGCTCCCACCACCTACCCTCCAGGACCATGCCTTGGTCCAGCGCTGAGTGTCCGCCACATTGTCTAACCATCCCCCCACCCGTCATTGTGGAGGGGGTCTGTGGTGACTGTTTTCATTTCCCTCCCCAATCACCCGCTCATCCGTCCCAATTCTCTGTTCCTCAACTGTCCCCGGCCATCCGTCCTTCTCTCTGACTGCCCGTCCGTCCGTCTGCCTCTCCAGATCAACTACTACTTCATCAACAGCCAAGGCCACCCCATCGAAGGCCTCGCCGTCATGCACTATATCACACACCTGTGAGTCCCCGGCACACAGGTGGGGGAGGTGGGCAGGAGGGGCTGGGCCCCCCACCGCGTCGTCAGACCTCCCCCCCCCGCCCCCCCCCCAGGTTGAAAGGTGCCCTTCTCTTCATCACCATCGCCCTGATCGGCTCGGGCTGGGCCTTTGTGAAGTACATGCTGTCAGACAAGGAGAAGAAGATTTTTGGAATTGTGATCCCCCTGCAGGTGTGTGTGTGTGGGGGCGGTCCATGGGGGTCTAGGAAGGTGCAGGGAGGGGGGCTGCAGAGACAGCGGAGACATAGGGAGATTCAGAGAGGAGAGCTGGGGTGCGATAGAGGAGGGATGCTGGGATGAGACACAGGGAGACTAGGGTGGGGTGGGGGTAGAGGAGGGATGCTGGGGTTGGGTAGGAGATAGAGGGGCGAGGCTGGGATGAGACACAGCGTGAGATACGGGGTGGGATACAGGAAGGGACGTCCAGGTGGGGAATGGAGGGGTGCTCGGTGAGGTACAGAGGGGAAAGTCCATGGTGGTAGGGGATTTGGAAGTGGTTCATTTTCAGTGGACAGGGATAAAAGGATGGGAATAAAATCAGGTGGCAGCCTACCATCCACACAGGTCCTGGCTAATGTGGCATACATTGTCATCGAGTCCCGCGAGGAGGGTGCCAGCGACTATGGGCTCTGGAAGGAGATCTTGTTCCTGGTGGATCTCATCTGCTGTGGTGCCATTCTCTTCCCAGTCGTGTGGTGAGAACCCGGCCCTGCCCCTCAGCCCCTCCGAGGCCCTGCACCCTTCCCCCTGGCTGAGCCCTGCTCCCAGCCCCTCCGAGGCCCTGCACCCTTCCCCCTGGCTGAGCCCTGCTCCCAGCCCCTCCGAGGCCCTGCACCCTTCCCCCCGGCTGAGCCCTGCTCCCAGCCCCTCCGAGGCCCTGCACCCTTCCCCCTGGCTGAGCCCTGCTCCCAGCCCCTCCGAGGCCCTGCACCCTTCCCCCCGGCTGAGCCCTGCTCCCAGCCCCTCCGAGGCCCTGCACCCTTCCCCCTGGCTGAGCCCTGCTCCCAGCCCCTCCGAGGCTCTGCACTCCCCTTCCCCGGCTGAGCCCTGCCCCTCAGCCCCTCCGAGGCCCTGTACCTGCTCCCCCCCCCCCCCCCCCCCGACTGAGCCCTGCCCCACAGAAGACTCCTGTGCACTGGGTTGGGGTCATGATCATTTCCCACATCCCTCCACCTGCTGCAGGTCCATCCGGCATCTGCAGGACGCATCTGGCACTGATGGGAAAGGTGAGGACCCCTCCTCTGGTTTCTTCCTGCCCTGCTTTCTCTCTGACACCAGGTGCCAGGGCCCTGTGTCTGCCCGGCTCTGGTTTTGTCTCCCTCGTCTGTCCCCTCCGTCACCTCTCCCCCTTACCAGTTGCTCTTGCTGCGGTTCATCCTGCTGCCCTGGAACTTTCCCCCCAGGCCCTGTCCCCTTCTCTGTTGCCCTCCCCTCCTGCCACTTTCAGTGACCCCACCCCACCCCCATTCTGTGCCCACCCACAGTGGCGGTGAACCTGGCCAAGCTGAAGTTGTTCCGGCATTACTACGTCATGGTAGGAGTCCTGCCCTCCCCCAGGCCCGAGTCCCTCCCTGCTGCCCTCTGTCCCTGACCCCCGAGCCTCACTCGTCCTCTGTCCCTATGCCCCGTGTGCCCCCAGGTCATCTGCTACATCTACTTCACGCGCATCATCGCCATCCTGCTGCGTGTGGCCGTGCCCTTCCAGTGGCAGTGGTTGTACCAGGTGAGTGGAGCCCAGCAGGGTCCCTAGGAGGGGTTGGGTCAGGAGTGTGAGTGGCCAGGGAGCGCCCCCTGAGCCCACGCTCCGGCCCCCAGCTCTTGGTGGAGAGTTCCACGCTGGCCTTCTTCGTGCTCACCGGCTACAAGTTCCAGCCAGCTGGGGACAACCCTTACCTGCAGCTACCGCAGGAGGATGAGGAAGATGTGCAGATGGAGCAAGTGTGAGCAAACTGGGGGGGTTGGGGCCAGACCAAAGTTAGGGGCTATGCTGGGGCAACAGGGCAGGATGGGATAAGGCCTTAGGCTGCTTCTGAGGGTGTGCCTAGGTGGGATTGTGGGTGTGGGGGGCCAAAAAAGGACTAAAGGTGGGGTGGGCGTAGCCTCGGAGTGGGGCAGAACTGGCTCTGGGGTGGGCTGAGGAGGAGGAGGGACGGGATCCAGGTGGTCCCCTGGGATCAGATTGGTGTGAGCAGCTTGGAGGGCTGGCAGGTCTGACGTCACTCCAGGGGCGGGATTAGAACAAGGAAAGGATGGGCTGTGACATCCGGGCATGGGGGCCTCAGGCAAGCTGGGCCAGGACCAGGCCACTCTGGAGTGGTGGGAGCCAGGCTGCCTTGACTGCAGGGTTGAGGCTGCCATATTGACTGCTGGGCTGGGTCTGGGGACGGAGGGGTGGATGGGAGCGGGCCGGGCCTGCTGTCCTTCAGCTGCTGCTGGACCCCGCTTCTGCCATGTGCCTCTCTCAGGATGACGGACTCTGGGTTTCGGGAAGGCCTGTCCAAAGTCAACAAGACAGCCAGTGGCCGGGAGCTGTCGTGACTTCCCTGCATCCAGCCAGCCACCCTCGGTCCTCCTGCACCCCGCACACCTACACTCACCTCCAGGGTGCAGGGAGCCCAGAGGCCCACGCCGACAAGGCACCCAGGACGCGGGTCCCCAAGGAGCCTTTCAGAAATAGGCGCTCTTCTCGCAGCACTGCAGGCCTGTCCTCACCAGGGGACACCTCGGCCCCGTTCAGAACAATAAGGACCAACCTTTCCTTTCACTTCTTGAGTTTCTTGATATTGAGGGGTTTGAGTGCCTAAGGCAAGCTGCATTTATGATCTAGAACCCTGAGTTCTCAGTCCACGTGGTGGCACATGTCTGTCATCCTGTTGCTCTGGAGATCCTCATGAAGCTCTGGGCTGACCAGTAAACAAAAATAAAGAGAAAGCAGAATTCACAGTGAGGAGAGGACGCTCTGCCGATGCTGTGCTGGGCCCTGGGTTGGCTGCTAGGGACAGTGTGACCAAAGTCCCACCCCCGGGCCCCCATCCCAACCTTCAGGGGTCTTTCAAGCCACCAGACCCAGGATGAGGGCCACACAGGGACTGACCCAGCCACAGAAGTCCGGAAGGTAAAGGAGAGATGAGAATGAACCGGTGTCCCCTGAAGACAGGCCCGAGTGTGCGACCAGGCTGGGGATGTGAAGCGCTGCCTGTGCCTGTGCCGGACCGAATGCGGAGCCCGGAGCCTCCCCGAGATACCCCTGTGCTTGTCATCCTAGCGCCAGGGAGGTGGGGAGGGGCAGATCCCTGGGCCCCGCTGCCCAGCCAGCCTAGCCTACTTCTTGCAGCCCAGGCCCTTGAGACACCCTGTTTCAGAACTAGGGTAGGCGGCACCCAAGCAGCAGCAGCGAGGCTGACCTGTAGCTGTCCCTCCTGAGGACACAGTGCGGGGAGAGTGGTTAATGACTACCTTAGGCCACAGAGGACACTCATACCAAGGCATGGCGCTGCAAGCCTCTAACTCCAACATTCAAGAAACTGTGGCAGGAGAGTTACTATGATTAGAGGCTAGCCTGGGCAAAGAGTGAGATCCTGTTCATGTAGAAATGGATAGACATGGCCATAAGGGTCCAGCAACAGCCTTGGCCTGGCCTCTTGGGGACCCCCTTAGAGTTAACTCTCCTCTCGGTCCTCCCCTGAGGATGCCCAGGAGTGTCTTATAGAGCACAGAGACACCATGGCAGTGGGGGAGGTGGGGTAAGGAGAGGGAGGGGTGAGGGGCCAGATTAAGATTTCCACAGTAAGGAAGTGAGGCCAGCTGCAGCCCAGATGAACAAATAGCCCAGCCAGCGGAAGCATGGGAGGGTGTGAAATCAGGAGGTGGAAGGCAGTGTCAGGACTGGCCGGGGCAGCAGCAGACAGTCCTAAAAACAGACTGAGGCTTTGTGCCAGGGCCCACGAGAGCCATGCAAGAATCAAGAGGAAGGTCAGGGCCCCGTGTGGCTGTACACAAGGAAGTAGGCACAGAGATAAACTCCCACTCCAAAGATGGGCACACCCGGATCCTCCCCAGATGTGAATATGTCCCTCACAGCAGAAGGGAAGATCTGAAGGATGAAACCAATGTGAGGGCACCCTGGTGGAGCCGGCATCCTGACAGGGTTCACAAGGAAGAGAGCTGGGTCTGGTGGTGCACACCTTTAAACCCAGGAGGCAGAGGCAGGCTCTGAGTTCCAGGCCACCTGATCTACATAGAGTTCCAGGACAGCCAGGGCTACACAAAGAAACCCTCTCTCCAAATAAACAGAAAAAAAATCTGGACTGGAGAGGTGGCTCAGTGGTTAAGAGCACTGGCTGCTCTTGCAGAGGACCGGGGCTTAACTTTCAGCATCCATGTGGCAGCTCAAGACTATAACTCCATTTCCAGGAGTTCTAACCCCCTCACAGACACACACAGCCAAAACACCGAAGCACTTGAAGAAAGAAAAAAAGGTTAGAGGTGAGCTTGAGCAGAGGGCAGGAACCGCATAGTGTTCACACCTGTCCTCGTAGAAAGTGGTTTGTATAGTGAGAATGTCTCAAAAAAGAAAAGGAAAAAAAAAAAAAAAACAGGAGAAGGAAGAAAATGGAGGGGATGGGTGTCGGGCACCTACCTGAGTGTTCTGTCTGCAAGGTGCATTTCTCTGTCTCTGGAGACCAGGCTCAGACTTAGTACCTACAGGGGTGAGGAGGTGGGGGTGCTGCCCTGTGGCTGAACTCTGACCCTATCCTCCCCTCTTGTGTCACCTGGGGTGCTGCAGGCACCCCACAGCGCTCAGGGAGGAAGCCCTGGATGGTGCAGGGGTCAAGGTCCCTGAGAGTTAATGAGTTACTGGGTAGGAAGAGAGGTGACCCAGCCTGGACAGGAGTTCCAGGAAAGCGATGCAGTGGGGGGTCCTGGAAGTGGGGAAGCAGACAGGAGCCTGGCTTTCCAGCACAGAGGGGATCCTGTGGCTTTGGGGGGAGCGCCACACCCTACAGTCAGAGTGGACGGGTTCTGCCACCCGGAAATCAAGTCTGTCCCTTCTGTCACTCTGACACCAGAGCTCAGCACTGATAGAAGAGTCTGCAGCTCCCTCATTTGTGAGACAAGGTCTCTCTATAGGCCAGGCTGGCCTGGAACTCAGAGATCTGCCGTCCTCGGCCTGCCTGAAAGTGTGCACCACCACGCCGGGCACTTCTCTCCGTTTTTAAGTATGTTTGCTCAAAGAGAGTTTATGTGAATTATTTTATTATTTTTAGGCAGTGTCTGATGTAGACTAGGCTGGCCTTACACTCTCTCTGTAGCCAAGGATGACCTTAAGTTCCTGATCTCCCAGGCCCTGAGGTGTCAGGCCTAATCCACCACACCTGACTCGTGGAGTTTTGACACAAGGTCTCACTATGTAGCCCAGTCTGGCTTGGAACTCCTGCAATCCTCCTGCCTCAGTTTCTCAAGAGATGGCAGGCATGTGCCACCATGCCTGGCACTACTCTGTGTGTGTGTGTGTGTGTGTGTGTGTGTGTGTGTGTGTGTGTGTGTGTCCAAACTTCGTGTCCACTGTCTCCACTAGTCACTCTGGTCTTCTGTGTATTTACCAAGGCCTCTCACTGAACCCAGAGCTCACCGGCTCCCGGTCCAGCAAGCCAGCTTGCCCAGGGAATCCCTGCCGTGCCTCTGCTGGGTTATCAGAGGGTGATGCCAAATGGCAAAGCCACCAGCTTTGTGCCCACTGAGCCACCTCTCCAGGGCTTGCTATGCTCTCCAGGTTGGTCTCAAATGGCAGTCCTCCTTCCTCAGCTTCCCAAGTGTTGGAGTGACAGGTGGGGGGGGGCGGGCGCCCCCTTACCTGCCATGACTCTACCTTTTCATTTGTGTGTGAGGTGCAGGTTTTTGTTGTTGTCGTTGTTTTGTTTTGTTTTTAAGGCAAATACATTGCACAGATCTGATAAACAGCCTTGAGGCCAGAACCCTGGGCTCGTGGCCCCCTCCCTGGAAATCCCCTCACATGATTCCCACCATGCTGGCTCAGCATGCCCACTCTCCCTCCCGATGTTCTGACACAAGTTCTTCTTTCCCCAGAGGGGAGTCACAGGATTCAAGAATTCCTCAACTCTCTATCTCTCCTCTGACTCTCTCCCTCCCAGTGGGCCCTGATCCAATCCTGCCTTCCTGGTTATCTCCCAGCACTAAATGCTGCAGTCCCAGTCTGGTGACTTCCCAGATCAGGATGGGGCCCAGACCCTTCCCACATTCCCAGCCAGGAATGACTGTTAACCATCAAGTGGAGAATTGATCTTTCTCCCCCACCTCAGCCACGGGGCGGCTCCTTTGTGCTCAGACCTGCCAGTCACCCACCTCCACCTTACAGGGTAAACAAGTCCACAAAGACAAACCAGATCCCGTAGCCAGAAAGAAGTCTCCACTGGCAAATCACAAAACCCTCCTATTTCAGGCTATAGCGAAACAGTGGGGCCAGAGAAAAGGCTGGGGGTGGGGTGGGGGACACTTGCTGGCCACCTCCACCCCGGGGACATTTCATAGTGGAAGGAGAGAAGGGACACCACACGCTGTCCTCTGACCTCCACACACGCAGGAGTATACGCAATCATAAATAAGATGCAATTTTAAAAAATGTGTTAAATAGAACAAAACCAAGGAACTGAGTGCCTGGGCCAGGGCAGAGGCAGAAGCAGAGGAAGGAAAGGGGGACACTTGGAGATCCAGTTTCAAAAGTTGGGCCCCAGTTTTGGAGGCAAGCTAATGCACCTCCCCTCCCCCCTCCTCCCTTCTCTCTCCCCCCTGCCCCCCCTCCCATTCTGCCTTCCACAGAAAGGATGTCGCAATCCTAGCTAAAAAACAAGCCAGGTTTGTTCTAACTCCCAGCCTCCCCTGTGCCCCCAGAGGCCAGGAAAACTGAGTGGTTTACAGGAAATCATGGCAAACTGTCCCCTTAACCCCTTCGGGTCACAAATACCTGTCTTTGGATTGGGCATCACCACCTTGGTTCACAGTGTTCCCTCACAGTCATTCACAGCCCAGTCTCAGAGGACAGGGTGGTGGTGGTGGTGGTGGTGGGCGCCAGGGAGAGGCAGATAGGTAACTGCAGATAGATCCCAGTTACTCTCCAAGATTCTCAAAAGGTTCCCAGGCAAGTGGATGTGACCACCGATCCCCTCTGCATTCCAGAACCGAGGCTCCAGAGACCAAGGCACAGGTTTGCAGGTTGTGGGGCCAGCTTGGGCTAAGGAAACAGAAATATTGGGGTTCAAGTGGGTATGGTCACAGGTCACCGCAGCACCCCAGAGCTGGAGGCTCCGTGAATGCACTGCTCGCCTAGAATACATGACTGCTGGGTTCCACCCAAGAACCACATAAAGCAGGCCTGGTGACAACCTCTGTCACCCCAGCACTCAGGAGGTGAGGCGTAGGAGCAGGGGTTGAAGGTCATCTTTCTCTATCTGGAGACTTGGAAGCCAGCCCAGGCTACAGAAGACACTATCATAAAACAGGAAAAAAAAAAAAAAACCAGCTAGATTTGGAGGCCACCCCTTTAATCCCACCCAGCACTTTGCAGGCAAAGGCAGGAGGACCTCTGAGTTCTTAGCCAGCCCATACTACCTAGGACCCTCTCTCAAAAGATCTGAAATGCAGCAAGCATGGCCCAGTAGCCAGGCAGAAAGGGAAACTGGCAATTCATCTCCTGGAATTGACAACCCAGCCAGCAGGTGTCCAAATCTACGAAACCCTCAAAGAGAATGAGCTGGCAAGTTGTAGGGAGATTACCTACAGCAAACCCGGGAGACACCTGCTGTGTGGACAGTATGCTTTGCAGGAAGACATTGAGACCCATGCTCACCCCTGGCTGGTGAGTGGCAGGTCAGAGAGGAAGTGACTGCCCGAGAGGTGGGCCTCTGAGGGGCTGGTGACCATGGCAACTATCCTCAGCATAGATTGATTGTTTTCACAGGAGGGCAGGGAGTCGGGCCTCTGAGGGGCTGGTGACCATGGCAGTCAATCATCAGCATAGATCCATTGTTTTCACAGGAGGGCAGGGAGGAGGAGAAAGTCCAGGGCACTTCTGCCCAGGTGGCAGAGGTATAGGCGCTGTTGCTTGCTTTACAGATGTTTTCTGATGAGAGTGTAAATATTTATACCGACAGTCAATATGTGGCACATGCCATTATGCCTTTGGAGACAACAGCCTACATGCCATCCATTTCTTCCATTCATGAATACTTATTGCAAGTGCAAGGACTTTTATGGTCCCGCTCACATAACCTTTATGTGGGCCATATTAGAGCTCATACTCAATTGCCTGGACCTCTAAGTAAAGGTAATCAGAGGGCTGACGCCATTACTTGTATGGCTGTCACATTAGTCTGTTCTGCCTTTGATAAGGCTACTCAGTTGCATCAGCGTTATCATCTTAATGCTGGATCTCTCCGTTATCATACAGGCATAACCCGGAAACAAGCCATCCAGATAGTTAAATCATGCCCTATTTGTGTGGAATTTTTACCTATTCCTCATTTGGGAGTTAATCCTCAAGGACTTTTACCTAATCATGTGTGGCAGATGGACGTCACACACGTCCCTTCCTTTGGAAAATTACAATATGTCCATATGTCTATTGATACATATTCTTCTCTAATTTTTGCTTCTGTCCATTCAGGGAAAAAGGTTAAGGATGTAAAGAATCATTGTCTTCATGCTTTTGCTTACATGGGAGTGCCAAAATACATAAAGACTGATAATGGTCCTGCCTACAGTAGTATGGGATTTTCAAAATTCTGCCAAGATTTTTCTATTGTTAATAAGACTGGTATTCCTTATAATCCTCAAGGACAGGAAATAGTAGAACGCTGCCATTGTACCTTAAAAACTTATATTGCTAAAGTTAAAAGGGGGGAGCTAGGGACTCATCTCTCCTCTCCACATTCTATTCTTTCCCTTGTTTTATATATTTTAAATTTTTTATCGGTGGATTCTGCTGGAGTATCCGCTGCAGATAAGCACTGGAGGGCTCCTGTTGCAAATCATCCTCTGGTGCGATGGAAAGATCTTTCTACTGGCACTTGGAGGGGACCCGATCCGGTGTTGGTGTGGGCCCGGGGATCTGTTTGTGTCTTTCCTCAGGACAATGAAGTTCCTCTTTGGGTTCCTGAATGCTGTGTGCGCCCTGTGGCTGCTGCTGAATCCCAACATGGCAGAGACCTATTGGGCCTTAGTAAAACACTCTCCCCTTCTGATACCAATAGGGATTGAGAGCCCAATACGGCCAACCTTGGCAAACATTATTGTAAGCCTAAGAACTGTAGCCATGTGGTTGGATTCTTCAAAAGGTAATGTATGGAAACTTTTTTCAAAAATGTTGAGAATGTGCCACACCTTAAAGATTAAGGATAAATCTGAAGGTCAATGAACTTCATTTGCTAACAGTAGCATGCCAGCTAAGCCTTTTTCGCATTTTGCAACCCCCCTCAAGCTGGTGTAGTACCTACTTTTCAGGAATGGCTCTGTGCAACATTTATTGGCCTCCTAAAATTCATCTAGCCTTTTTGAAGATACCTTAAAATTTGTGAGCCTGAATGTAGCCATTATTGAGACCATTAGTTCTGCTCCTTGTTTGCTGTTTTTGTTTTTTGTTTTCTCTATGTTTCTCAGTTGTTCTCTTGCAGACCTGCCAGCCTAAGTAGTGCTGGGATCAAGAAAAATGGGCCTTGGTGGTTCGTGTTCCTGGAGCCGTGTCCATGCCAGTGGACCGTGGCAGCTAGACACAGATGATGCTCACACGCTCCAGAAGAGACTCTGACATCGCTGTTGCCGTTGTTGCTGTTATAGCAGTGGTGGCCACTGCTGCTATTGTTTCTGGGATTGCTATTTCATAATTGGTTACTACAGCTAGCACAATGGAGACCCTGGCAGCAAAAGTAGCTACCACAGTTAATTAATCTTTCTTCTTATTGGGCATGATAAATTTAATTCCACTATTATACATTAAAATTGGCTTTGAAAGTTGTAAAAAATTATTAAAACTCAAGTTCCATTTGCTTATGGGATACCACCTTACAAGGATTCCAATTTACAGTAAGGCTCGTTTAAGAAGGGAATGGGTCAATTGCCTTTAGCCCCCTGGCTATGGGTGGGTTAGGACTTCTGTTGGTCTTTTCTGTATTGCACAGATTGCAAGCCCAGTGCCACTTTGAGATCTTTGACAGCAGTCACTCTACAGCTCACATGGTTGAGTCTGTATGATAATGAGTATTCAGAGACGGGTAATACTTGGGGGGCTGCCATCAACCTAAGACAGAGCACTTGTGTGGCCTGGGCAGGTGTCTCTATGACGGGTAAGGTGGTCTGCTGACGTCCCACGCAACCTAAGTCAAAAGCTCATTTAATAAAAAGGGGGGACCTGTGGGCACCATGTGCCCTGGCCCCCGACTGTGAGTGGCTGCTGCCTTGCTTGCTGACCTTGACCAGATGTCCTCCCTACTCAGATTCCCTGCCGGCCTCCTTCTCACCTAAGGATCACCGGAGAGCTTACCGGAGGTTCTTTGTTCCTACATCCTATATGTGGTGTAAACAACTTAGATGCAAGAATGTAGAACATTGGGTCTAGAATGTACTTTGGTAGCAAACTTCTGCCCTCCGGGGTTCCTCCATTTGTGTTGTAAGCCTGTATTTAAGGTTTCTTCCCTCTTTCAATAAACGGCATTCGGCATTCAGCCATGGCAAATGACTCGCTGTCTCTTGTCTCTATTTTTTTTTTTTCTCTTTCACAACTGAGACTTTATTGGTTGAGTACACAGACATTTCAATTCTTAAAACATGGACCCAAATTCTAAGAGTCATACATTGTGTTCACGTACCCAAAAGGGCCATGTATTATTGTTTCTCTTTGAACTTATTCCAGTGATGTTCCATCCTAAGCTTGGCAAGTTTTCCCTAAGACCTCACATAACAATCAAATGCTCACAATCCTTAATTCCACTGACTCACAATTTTATGCTACATACAGTACATATTCAAAATTTCAATCTTTCACAGCACATTATCACAACTGTTAGGAAAATGGACTGCCATGACCAGAGACAGTTCTGACAGGGCAAGGACCGAGGAGTGGTTTTTTAGGATACAGTTCTACTAGAAACACGAGACCAGAAATAACTGAAAATATTCCAGACACAAATGCACGACCAAGACTCCAAGTATGCTTTGTGTTGTAGGATATAAAACTAGCCCCCTCTACGGAATGTTATGGTGACCCCGAGACAGTCACAGCCTCTCCTGATTCAGTATCCTGCTATTTTCTGGTTGTACCAAAAAATAAACAACCAGCAAGTGATTTAACCTCTTAAAAAAATCATTTACACTTAAAAATGGGATGAGGCAGGACTTCCCCCCACCTTTCTTGTCTCTATTTTTAATCCGCAGCCCTTCGCTCAGACATGGTGAACGGGTATCGGTAATGCGGGCATTACCGCTACACGGTGGGGCTGCAAGATGACTCGCTTGTTCCCATCCGGCACTGGCTGTCCATCCCAAGGATCCGTGTTTGAATCCCAGCACCCACATTCGGTTCACCCAAACATCTGCAATACCAGTTCCAGGGGATCCAACAGTCTTCTGGCCACCATAGGCATCAGGCATGCACATGGTGCACAGACATACATACAGGCAAAACACTCAGACACACACCTATACACAGAGAAACTCTGTCTTGAAAAATCTAAATAAACAAGTACAGATTTTTTAAAAAAGAAAGAAACCCGGAGGTGGTGGCACACAACTTTAATGCCAGTACTCAGTAGGTTAATCCCAGCACTCGGGAGGTTTCATCCCTCCACTTAGGAGGCAGAGACAGGCAGATCTCTGTGAGTTCGAGGCCAGCCTGGTTCACAGAGTAAATTCCAGGACAGCCAGTGCTACTTAGTGAAACCATGTCTCAAAAACAAAAAACAAAAAGAAAAGAAATGGTGTCATGTAGCCCAGACAGGCCTCTAATTTGCTGAGGCTGACCTTGAACTCCTGATCCCCCCCTGCCTCCACCACCTAGTCCTGGGATCGATGCCACCAGAATTGAGTTCTGTGCTACTGAGGAAGAAACCCAGCCCTTCATGTGTGCTGGGCAAGCGCTTTTCCCCAGCAGACCTCCTGGAGAGTGAACTCCCAGGCAGCCTTCACAGCCAAGCTGAACTGGCCTCACCTCCTAGAACCCCTTCTGGATCCTCTAAGAAACAGAATTCTTTCCCACTGCAGAAAACACTCCACAGAGCTGGGACTGTGTGTGCGGAGCTGCCCACACCCCTGATCCTCCTCATAGGAAAAGTTTTGTCTATAAATGCATAAGTAGAGCTTAGTGATGTCCATCAACTGGGGAGGTGGAGGCAGGAGGATTGCTTGAAGGCAGGAGTTCAGGAGTTTAGCACAATGGGTCTCAGCCTTCCTGATGCTGTGACCCTTTAATACAGCTCCTCATGTTGTGGTGACCCCCCCCACACACACACCATAGAATTATTTTCATTGCTACTTCATAGCTGTAATTTTGCTGCTGCTATGAATCATAATGTAAATATCTGATATGCAACCCTCAAGGGGGTCACGACCCACAAGTTGATAACTGCTGTTTTTGCAAGACCTGTGGGTGGGAGAGAGAGAACCAGACAGACAGACAGACATGCTCTGGTGCTGTGACCCAGCTAAGTGTGGAAGGAGTCACTCTAGACTTCAGTTGTTTCAACTGTAACCAAGGACAGCAGGGACAGCATTTGGTCTTGACCCCAAGAGCAGCCCGAGCCAGACAGGTGCTTCAGAACTCTAGGGAAATGTGCTTCGGGTTACTCACCCCAAGACTTGTTGGCCCCAGGCTTAGGAAAAGCTTAGGAAACTATGTTGCAAAATCTGGGGCAGTCCCTGGGTGCAGGAACTGGGAGGGCCCAGAGGAGGAGGTCCATATAAGAGGCAGGCGCCCCAGCCTGGCTCACTCCTGCCCACCCCTGCCCCTCACCCCCTCACCCCCTCCACTCTTCTCCTTCGCTATGGCCCCAGCTTCAGGGCCCCAGCTGCTGCTGCTGCTGCTGCTGGCCGGCTCTCCCCTGGCTCTGGGGAGCCCCTTGTAAGTAGTTACCTTCTTACACGCAGTGGAGGAAGGGGTTCTTACATGCAGGGGTGCAGTTTCTTGTAGAACTTCTGAGGTATCTGGGTGATTGCGGCTTTGTGGGGGGAGGTTAAGAGATAGGGGTGTTAAGAATTTGCGCTGGGGGCTGGAAGACCGCTCAGTGGGTAAGAACCCTTGCTGTATGAACATGACCCTTGTCCAAACTCCCAGCACCCACGGAAAAGCCAGGAGTGGCCTCAGTGCCTGAAACCCCACACAGTGAGGCCGGAGACAGGATAGCTGGGGGGGTTGCTGGCTGCCAGCCCAGCGCCAGGTTCAGAGAGAGGACCTTGGCTTGACAGAATAAGGTGTGTGGGTGAGAGATCAGAATACCTGATATCCTCCTCTGGCCTACACACACACACACACACACACACACACACACGCACGCACGCACGCACGCACGCACGCACGCACGCACATACACGCACACGCACACGCACGCGCACGCACGCACACACATGCACACGCGCACACACACACACACACATGCACACACGCACGCACGCACATACACGCACACGCACACGCACACGCACGCGCACGCACACACACACACACACACGCACGCATACACACACACACACACACACTCACACACACACACAGTTAAGAGCATGTGAATGAGCATGTGCACACGATTTGGCCTGCTTGGGTGTCAGGGTGTTTACAGTCTCATGGTCATGGAACCCCCCCCCCCATGTTGTAGCATTGGGGTGCCTATCTATAGAACAGAAAGTCTGTAGATTTGGGGTGTCTGTGATGTCTCATGGTTTAGGCAATGGTGAGTTTGAGATTTGGGGGTTGGGGGATTGTTGGTGTCTGCAGCCCTTGACTGTGTGGACTCAAAAGTTCAAATTGGGCCTGGTGACTAAGGCCTGTCTTCCCAGCTACTCTGGAGGCTGAGGCAGAAGGCATGCACATTCTAGGCAAGCTTGGTCTACAGAATGAGTTCAGGGCTAGCCTGGTCAACTCAGTGAGCCGCTTTCTCCAAATAGAAAAAAAAGGAAGTTAGGTGTGGTTCGGTGACAGAGCACTTGCTCAGCATGAGCGGTTCCCAGTGCTGAAACCAGGGAAAGCCAGCTTCTGCTGGTCTGGTCCAGGGAGAGTGGGCCATGGGTAGGTAATGGCACCGGGACCATGTAGGAGGTAATGGCACTGGGGCAGGAACGTGGATCCAGGCATCCGCTCTGGCAGCTAGCACCGGGAGCCCTCCAGATCCAGTGACTGGGCCGACCAGGCACTGACGGACTCGGGCTGAAGTCTCCGGCCTGGAGGTGACATCTGCTCCCGTATTTCTTGGACAGTTATTCCATCATCACCCCCAATGTCCTGCGGCTGGAGAGTGAAGAGACCGTCGTGGTGGAGGCCCATGAGGCACAGGGTGATATCCCAGTCACAGTCACCGTGCACGACTTCCTGAAGAAGCAGGTGCTGACCAGCGAGAAGACTGTGCTGACAGGCGCCACGGGACAC